>NW_009226483.1:0-11821 GCF_000690835.1 Fulmarus glacialis | reverse complement strand
AAGCCTGGAGAGTCAAGCGAGGTGTTGGCTGCTGCTGGGTCCTGCTTTGGGGGCTGCTGGTGGCAGCTCTCGGTGCCCGTCCCCAGAGCTGTCACCTCTGTTTCCCCGGCCCTGCCTGGTTCAGGCACCCGGGCACTGCAGGGAGCGCTTGCAGCAGTGTGATACCGTGGGCCAGTAGGAAACCAGACTGCACCCTCTGCAGGCACCCTGTCCAGCCCATCAAGTTCTCAGTGAGAGCAGAAGACAACTTTCAAGTACAACAAAATTCCCGCCACAGAGCCATCAGCTGCTGGCAGCCAGTCGGAGGAGCTCCCAGATGCCTGGAAGCCCGCAGCGTCATCACCCTATGGCATCCCCACCATCCTCTCCACAGCGCACACGATTCGCAGCTGAGCAGGGGACTGCCGGGACGGTGCCCAGGGCTCCAGCAGGTGACTCCAGCGCAACATCTGCGCGGCCCTTTTCCAGGGCCACCCTGATATCCTCAAGCTGATGATTCAACGTGAGCTCCAGGAGGTCTATGAAGCCAAATAAGAATTCATCTTTTGTATCTGGGATCTGTGTATTTCTTACGCCAGCCAGTTAAAGCTAACACTTTTTAAAAAGCTCTTGTAAAATTTCTGCATGCACTGAAGAGAGAATTACTGGCCTAATGATCCCTGTAGGGATGGACTTCTGAGAAGTGATACCTTTGGGCCAAGAGAAAGGAGTTGTGACTCTGCATTTCCGTGAATGTAAAGGACAAAGATGTTCTCAAAAATGTGCCACACAGGCCTGTGAAAGAAATAATTTTATAGCACAGAGGCCCAGAGCAAGTTGGAACACAAAGGCCAACCGGAGTGAGAACAGCCAAAGCAAAGTGTTCTGTGCCCCAGAACAAGGGCTTGACTTTTCAGGAATTGTAAGGAATATATCCTGCTGCTGCTATGAGCATGCTGGAGGTTGCCAAGTAACTACATACATCTTTGGTCTATGGGCATCACAAATCTCTTCGAAGCTTGTGTGGTTTTTATGCCAACTAAATGAAAAGAATTATTTGATTTCTCAGTTAGAAACAACAGAAATAAAAGGGACATCACAGCCCCTGCATCCAGCATACAGCTAATACAGTTAAAGTCGTTACCGCCTGCAAATATTCACTCTACTTCTCTGTTTGAGATTATGCACGCTTTTCTTCCAGAAAAGAAAATGTGTTATTTAAAAGATCAAGGGCTTGTGGATACATTTTTAATACCAGAAACCGGACTGTTTGCTACTGCAACACTGCAACAGTTTTGTGTTACAGCTTAAATCCATGTTAAGGAATCAGTATATTGGATTTCTGAACTGTCGCTTTTAGTAAGAGCTTACATCCTTGTGGGGACATCTCAAAACTCAGCTAGGCCTTTCTTATCCAAAATGGAAACACAGTTATGCAGGAGGTTCTTCTTTGTTGATGCTTTGTTTTATAATTCACGTCTTTTACTGTGTTTGATAGGTTTCATCGTTGCTGTGTCCTCCCTGATTGAGCTTTACAGGAAAATTATGAGGCAATACTCCTCTTGTTTGTACATTTTTAGGTATAAACATACTCGACATCAAATGAAGGCACTAACTAACTCTATAGTCCCTTTGAGCTCTTAACAGAATTGTCTTCTCTCCTAGATGTGTGGCTGGCTTTCCTCATGACAAGCCATGCGACACTCTTCTTCTAGAAAAAGCCTACTGAAACCACTCAAGCCCATCTATATTGCTTCTATACAGGAATAAATTGCCTTAATTTAATTTTTACACTTCTTTGACTTCACAGAAATGCTTGTAATTCCCCAGCGTAGAATCAGGAAATCAGACTCCCTTTTGAAAGATCACTAGTCTTTTTCTTGTTTGTTTTTTTTTTTAATGAGAAGGTACTCACTTTTGATGAGAAGAGCATTACGTTGCACCCTCTTAGCTGGTGCCTACAGAAAAGAATACTTTAGCCCTTCTCAGGATGCTGTAACATGTGGCAAGGCAATTCACAACGACTGTACCTCACTCACCCTTTCTATATGATTTAGGAGAGAAGCAGCTAAGCACCACTTCTCAGCATTATGTGAGTTTCATCTGCAGTGCTAATCTATTGTCATCGCTATCCTTCCTCCATCCCAAACACTCCTTCCTATAGTACTCCTTTGTCCAAGCCAAACTCTTGCTTTCTGTTTCCTGCTGGTACTTTGGTACACTCCCATCACCGAGTGCAAATCAACCTTTGCCAATACCAGTCTCACTTGCTGTCATGCTGATCCCTTTCTGCAACTTTTTGCCATTTTATCCTTACGTTATTGTGTCTGTACTCCATGTTTCAAAATAATGTGGGTTTTATATTTAGAAATTCATTAATATTCAGAGTCTGTGTAGTGTACAACCTGCTTATTAAATAATGAGCACATAGCATGCAGAACTCCCACTCGCTCTCTTGCATTAGTAAGAGCTTGTTGTGGCAAGCATTAGTAAATTTAATAAAATTGTTATTACATATTCACCACATATGCCTTTGAAGCCAGTACATGTTGTGCCATGAATGCATAATTAGCATAGGGAACACAGACCAGAACTCCACAAGCCTCTCTTCGGGACTTTATGACACCATTGACTATAAGAAAAAGTTCACTTGTCTCCAGTCAGCAAGAAATTCAATTGAATGAATGTCAAATGTAAGTACATACAGTGTACAAGGCTTGAGTATAATTGTAACGGTGAGATTTAGTTGCTGCCTAGAACTAATGTTTGCACACAGCAATTTGAATGTTAACAGACAATACCAAATTTTGAAATTAAATTCAACTACTTATGAAAACTGTGAGGGCTATAAATTGAATCTGGGAAAAACATCTGCATATATGGGTCTTACTCATAGAAAGGGCTGGACAGAAATTTCAGCTCAAAATCTTGCTAAAGCTTTGACTGTGTGTAGCACCCAGTTTAGAAGTCTTGATCCCATTCTTAGTACCAGAATGATTAGGTTCCTGTACACTGTAATCACTGGGAATAAATTCCAGGTAGATTTTAGAAAGGATTGGATATGGAGAGAAAAGCCCTCAAATCATCTTGTCATTTTTCCATGCTTGAGCCAGATAGCAACAGAAAAAAAAGGAAAAAAAAATCCAAGAAAGGCTGTTTTTCACAGTGTTATGATTGGATCAGCGTAAGATCATCTTTCTTTACCTGAACAGCCCTGATGAGATTCACTCATTACTGGTTTCTCCCCTCACTGCCGAGCACTACCTTATTTCATTACACAGAACTATAGCCACAAGTGGAACATTCCATCTTTATCAGTTTAGGATAGTACCTTGGTCTTTAATGTTGTGAATGTGCACACCTTAAGGCTCAGTGCTTATAGTTTTGTGGCTAAAAAGCACACCACTTTCTCAGCTTTCTCCACCAGGCGGTTGCCTGTTTCTCATGCATAAAAACAGCACTGCCTGGCTGGATACCTACCATTTAACCTGCTTTTAAATTAGTATAGTTTTAAACAAACAAATAAAAAGTATTTGCACTGCTTCAGCTACTGAAATATCTTCTGCTGTTTGATTGTTTCCCCTGAGAAGATGGTCACAGCGCTGCAGGCAGGATAGCACATCCATCTGCTTGTCCAATGTGGCTGGCTTCTTAAGAGGAAGTTGCAGGGCACTTTTCGTTTCCCCAGACTGTGAAACAACCAGCACCTCCAAAGCAAGGTCACAGGTCTCAAGCAGGTCTTCATCAGTCTGCACATTTGTACCATCCACCTGCCCCCAAGGCTCTGCTCTTGTCGGTATATAAGACACAGCATTCTTCCCAACACTTCATGGCATCACTGCTTTGCAAGAAGTTTGTCATTGTTTTCTGGGCACTAAGACCATAAATGTATCTAAATGTCAAATGGAGCAGACTATTGGTAATACAATCATGCCTCTGATTTTTTAGAGTATTGATGGGTTATTTTGGTTTGTTTGGTTTGACTTCTGGAGGTTGCTTCTATGGCAGAAGAAATTAAGAAGATGCTGCTTTTGACAGCATCTCCTTCAGAATAAATTTGTAGTGGAGGTTAGGGGAGGGTGAGGCAATGTAGCTTGCCAAGGAATTTACACATCAAGCCATACCACTGAAAATATGAAAATGTCAGCTTGACTGTCATCCTTTCTTCCTTTCAGTGTCATATGTAGTGAGTGTGCAGCTCTATTAACGTGCATTTGAGAGGCTACATCATGCTGTCTTGGTACAATCTTTTGGGTATGGAAGTAACTAGTTGAGCTGTTGTTTCTAACTTCTCTGTGCAAGGACTTTGAGACCTCTTGCTGGTTTTCTTTCCTTTGTGCCCTCTATTTTCCTGTAAACAAGCAAACAGAAGACAGAGGGGCAGAAAATATTAGAGATAGATCCTGCATAACCACGGTAATTTATGAAATATACAATCAGATTTTGCCAGAGCAGTCTAAGAAATAAAATGAGTTCCAGAAGGGAAATAAAACAATAACAACAAAACCCTCTCCCGCACTCCCACACCCCTAGCAGATCAAACTGTAGGGCAGCATGCTTTCTGTTTATTACAGCACCCAGTTAGCTACAAGGGAGAAAAAAAGGACTTGAGGAAGACTCTTGAGTTTATCTCAGAGACTTAAATATAATCATCTATCTCTCTTTAGCCCTGTAATGCCTAACAAGAATTCAGCTGTTGAGGCAGGTTTTTAGTTGCAATACCCATTGGAAAGAGTCCCAAAAACCTAAACAAGTAACCAAGCAATTTCTTCGACCATAGGTGGTTTTATTTCCACAATAGCTACATTATTATGACTATCTGGCAGTTTACTGTGTCCTTTCCCAGCTAAGGTGATTAATCTCATTTTCAAAATTTGCTGGTGTTAGCACTGGAAGCACCCAGTCAGCCTCTGACAGGGCAACCATCCCGTTCATTCCCAGGTTTGACCTACGGTACCTGGCAGATGCAGACACGAGCCATAGACCTGCAGTTCCCTGGCACCCAGCTGCTCTTGCCCTGTCACTGCAAGTCTGAAGTTTCAGGGCTGTGTTGAGTCACTCCCAACAAAGCAGCAAAGGTCTAGACCGCAGGTGAGCCCTCGGAGGGCTCTTGCTAAAAGACTTAAAGTACTCTCATGAGAAAGGACACTCCTAAGGGCTGAAGGAATGTTACTGTGGTGTAGCTTTACTGTAAGTAGATTGAATCATCTTCCTTTCATTTCTTAATCTGTGAATATTACAAATATCTGTACGTGTGTTGTCTGTTTTGGATGTCATAGTATCAATGCTTGCATTTTTATTTTTACCCCAATCCATCTTGTGCTAGATGTGAGCTAAGATTTCTGGATATCTGCCCATCTACCTGACACACGATATTGTGAATCTGCAAACTATGACCTGGGGTTTCCCAGCACAGGTGTCAGCACTCATCAGAGGACAGGAAAGGTGAGCTGCATGGCAGGTAAAAAGCTGAACCCAGGAGAGGCAGTGGTGACCGCCATAGCTACTGGTGATGCTGAAGGCTCACTAGCATGCAGTAAGATACCAGGGTGCTGAGCTCATGCTCAGGGATTTCAGCAAGTTTATCAAAATCCTCTCCTCGCTATGTGTTGTTCTTCTATCTCATCATAGCTGCCTAGACCCAAAGAGGTGACAAAAACAGGGATTTGCTGTAGAAAATTCACTGAAGTAAGTTATTGCTGCCATAGGTCATTGTGTGCAGATGCTAGATATTACTGGAATACACGGCAGTGATAGAGGGAGAGTGAAGTGTGGTAGGATGTCTCTATACAGAGTGCTGTTCTAGCATGTTGTGACGTACTATCTCCTATCTATAGTCTTTCTGATGCCCATAGTTTTCTTTCAGCAAGCTCAGGACGGA
The DNA here is from genome assembly GCF_000690835.1 of Fulmarus glacialis. Classification (NCBI taxonomy): domain Eukaryota; kingdom Metazoa; phylum Chordata; class Aves; order Procellariiformes; family Procellariidae; genus Fulmarus; species Fulmarus glacialis. The sequence continues at coordinate 5,961 of NW_009226483.1, read as the reverse complement.
ATTAGGATGGTTGAGACAGATTTTACACAGAGCATAAACCACAGGGAGCACTTTCCACTTGTTAGAGTTTCTATGGTTGATGGCCATTTTCACCTTGAAAAAGCAGCAGTAGGAAATCCAAGTCCTGTCTGACTGATCAGGCTGAAAAACACTATAGCTTCTGTCAAAAAACATTTTGCTGCTCACTCTTGTTGCTGCCCTCTCATATGAATGAGTACGGCATTTAATACACGCATGTATGCTATTTTTTTCCACTTGACTTTACATTAATACATGGCCTATATATTGGAGAACACGTTAGAAAGAACCGTACATCTGTAGAAGTGAGAGGATCCAAACATCCCCCCTCATTTCTAGTCAAGTTTTTTTAAGTTATAGTGGCATAAATCAGAACTAAATAACCCTGTGCTCCGTATCTCTAAGTCCTATTTTCTAGACTCCTCTGAGCAGAGAAATTCACTCCATGTTTTGGTTGGCCTGTATAACAGTATTGTCAGGCCTGTAACTCTTCTAAATAGGGTCCAAGTCGCTATCATAGCATTTCCTAATGCACAATCATATCAATATGTTTGACATGATGTTTAGTCTGATGTCCTTTCCAAAGAATAAGATTTGGTTTTGCCAGTCGACTGTGGACGTTTTACGGGTGAAGATTTCACAGCTGAGCAACTGATTTTCCCCCTTCACTCAACATTCAATACTTCCGTCAGCAGCAGTGCAGGTAGGAAATGGTACAGAGATTTTGTAAATGCAGCCATTAATAATACCATCATAGTGATATTCTGAAGGCTATACCTGATAATGGGGAGGGGAAATCTTAGAAAAAAAGCATATTTATATCATTGAGTAGAGGTATGGGCATTTTTATTAATCTTTCCTTAATTTAGTAACTATAAATGGAGCAATCTTAATGTTACGTATAATTCCTAGAATACGTCTCCTTCGGGCAGTGAAAAGTAGGACAAATATGTTTCTGAAAAAAAAAAGCTGTTTGTAAGCCAGAAGCAGTTATTTCATGGTCCAAAGCTGCTGTAGAACAGCCAGAAATATGTTTTGCAGTATGCCCAACAACTCTTCCACTGAAATAAAACACACCCTAGAGTTATGATTACTTGTATTCCAGACACCCCAACTCTGTGGAAAATTACATCAGTCTTCTTAAACTTCAACCCTGACTTAGTTTCCCACAAGTCAACCTTCTAGTGTCTGTCACATATCAATTATAGAAGGTTAACATTTTTAAATGTGACCTGTGGGAAAAGTGTATTTTTTTTCCTACTTCCATAGTTCAAAAATGGCCGAACCACTTTTGCTAAAAAAAAAAAAAGATAACCCCTTATGGCTGAGATGAATGATGAAGCTGAAAGATTTTTTTGTCTGAGATCATCATGAGTAACATTAAAAGAGGGTTGCACTTGTAACTGAAACTTTAGCTCTATTGTGGCATCTGCAAGCCCAGGCTGCTAAGTATATAGACAAAGGTGCAGTCAGTATATAAGTGCATGAAATCATTTGAATATTACCAAGATACTTCCCTTGTTTTAAATGGTGTGTAGCACTTGTTTCTCTCCAGCAATCTGATGATATGTTATGCCTCTTTTTATTGTATTTTTAAGGAACACACACACAAAAAAAAAGAAGGCATTCTTAGTTAAGTTGATCGTGTTAAGCTCCCAGGAGGTGATAGGAGACTTTTGTTTGTACTCAACAAATAGCCAGCAATTTCAAACAGAAATCTATCTGGCTGGGACCAAAGTCCAGCTCTGTGGATTTCTGCGTACACCATGCTTCTGCCCCACTCCCAAGTGAATCACACCATCATGAAAGAGAGAAAAATTAAATACAGCCTTGCACCTCTCTGAAATGTTAAGATCTGTAATTTTTAAACATTGTAGAGATAAAAATAAAATGAAAATGTTAATTCTTTAAGACCCCACCCTGAAGATTCTCTCTTTAAATTAATAGGTGTTGACACCCTGCCTCATGACGAACGTCAGCAGTGTAGGCAGGATGCTGCCTACCTTCCATGTAAGGTACAATTCTTTCAAATCACACTACCATCTGTGGAGCCAAGGGGTGGCACGACTCTTACGCGCATTCAGAAGGCATTTTCATGATTGGCTGCTGCTGCCAGATGACCCGGACACCAAGTGTCCTTAGCAGTCTGCTGGAGCTATGGCATCACTTATGATCCTGTGTTTGCTACCGGTGATTGGGTGAGTTGCTGCATGGGCACATTGTTGCTCATCTTTCCTACTGCCTCATTAAAGCTTTGTTTTATAACATGTTGTCAGACTCCATTACTGTTCAGACCATAGGTGTGTAACGAATAAACTGGCTATAACAGAGGTATGGATCTGTTAGACCAGTGCTCAGTGCAGAGCAGTTTGCCATCAGTTAGCTCCGTGATTATCAGGATACACAGAGGTGGAGAATTACATTGGGAGCAACCTTCCCAATCTCTGTAGAATTCAGTGGTTCCTTCTATGATCATTTCTCTCCTGAGGCTCCATCATGAACAACGCCACCCTCCCTAGGGATCCAAGCTGAGTTCTCACCTGACTCCTGTTCAAAATTAAATTATCTGGAGTCTAAAGAAGAAGCGAGCAGGGTTGTTGATAAATATTAGCCTGAATTGAAAACTATAAAATCAGCTAATTGACTAGAAACAAGATTCAGAGCCAAGGAGTTGAAATATCCAAAGCAAGAGCCAGAGAGGGAGAGAAGGGCAGTGTTTATCACCAAGTGTTTTCCAGAAAATTGCCTAAGAAAGGTCTGAGTCAAAGAAGCTGTTTGAAGCTTCCCATGGTTTCAGCTGGGGCTGACCCACCACACTTACTATGGCAAGTATTGTGTTCACTACTGCATAACGGGAGCACGAGGCATAAAGATGGGTCTCCATGCTCCCATCAAGGTAGGCTCCTGAGTCCCAGCCTGTTGCTTTCTGTATTGCATCTTGAGGCTACTTTTAAAGTTTAACTAAAAATCATTGCTTTCCAAGTGAGCTCTGACTTCATAGTCTGTTTAGGCACTAATGGAGCACAGGGAAAAACAGAAAACTCAGTCGCAGGGGTCAGAATAGCCAATCCAAGACTTCAGGGGAAAATACCCCCAAGAGCTCTTATGGGCTTCTGCTGAGATGCAGAAAAGATTGCCAAATGTGGGGAGGGAAAAAGTCATAGCTGCCTCTCTCTGGTTTAGACTCTCTTAAGAGAAGCAAAATCTGGAGGACACCTGGCTTTGATATAATTTCTAGCCCTGAATGTATCACTGATTTTTCTCTCTGATCCTTTCACTTAAAGTGGAGAATTCAAAATTATCCAGAAATATGCAGTGTATGCACTGTGATACTATTATTCTCCTCGAGCTAGTAATTTATTTTTAAAGTTGATTAGGGTACACGTTAGTTGCATTCATCCTGAATGGGGCAGATTGTGTTCCCCTGTCTAGCCCACATCACAGCCATGCCTCACAGCAGCTGGTAACCTCATCTGCTTTTTCTCATCTGCAATGACTGGAGTGGCAAGCAAGGAGCATATGGTGACCTCCAGGACAAGGTCACCAGAAAATGCCTTCCAGGAATTTATGCTTCTCATGCAGCTGAGCAGCTGTTTGAATGGTGTTCGGAGGGCCCAATCCAAGAGCCAGAGGTTGGAGGCTAATCACTGCAAATTAACGCTTTTTTAAAACCTCAGGCATGATTTATTTAAGCAGCAACTGAATGCCTTGGTGTGGTTGCAAGTAAGAAGGTTTGGTCGCTTTGCTTCACGCGGTGTAACAGAGAGGAGGCCTGAGAAAGAGTCAGGGAGCGTGTTAAAACAAGCCTGCTCAGAGAAGGGCTAGGACTTAACAGAGCATCTGAGCAGAGACTTCTCTATATGGCTTCAGAGTGCACAAAAGTGTGGAATGCTTATTTATTCCCAAATGCAGCCTGACAAAACATAAGTCAAAAAAGGGATTTCAGTAAAAGAATAAGCACAACCTATTCCATGAAGTCCAGACCACTGTCAAGCTTTCTCACAGCATGTCATAGAAGAGGTGCAGACTTGTGGCTCATGTAAATCCACAGAACTTCATCAAAATCAGTAGGGTTCCTCTAATTTAAAGCACCTGAGGATCATGTCTCAAATCTCTTAGTCACAACAGCATGCTGTAAGCCAAGAGAAAATTAGCAGAGGAAATAACACACAAAATTGGTGCTGTGCTGATCTTCTGTGATAAACAACTTATCATAAATATTTAAAATCCATTATAACTTTTTATTTATTCTAAAATACAGTATGCTAATTTTGTAATGCTAAAATCGTTCAGTCCACTTATTTGCATAATTGCTGCACTGCAGTTTGGTAAAAGTTTTGATTCAAGATACTTAAAAGTGATAGCATGATTGTGTGTTCAGTTGAATTAAGAAAAAAACATAAAAAAAGAAACCTTTCAATGCAAAATGCATTATAATAACTAACATAGATAAGAGGAAAGAAAAATTGCAATTTGGTTGAGGGCAGAGAAAAGCTTTCCATAATTTAAAAGTGTCTGCTGGGTGCTAAGACACCATAATAGTCTGAGCAAATGTTGAGTGAGATGCTCTGGGTAGAATGAATAGTGATTAAAATATTAACTGGTAGTTAACTGTAATTGGCAGCAATTCAGCAAAAGTGATTTTTCCTAGAGATGGGAATAATGGCATCAGCTAGGAAAAAAAAAAAAAGATGTAATCTGGGAAAATAAATGAGTGCTGTAAATTTTCTGTCTAATTTGTCTGTTAAGTGTATCCTCCTACATAGTTACACCTTGTCCCAGGTCTGTGTACGTAGCACCTCCAAACTTCTGGGCTCTTAGAGGAAGGTGCAAACACAAGCACCTAACAGCCAGTTGGGCAGAATCAGATGAAGCAGTGGTTCATAGCCTGCTATGTAATTGGCTTTATCAGAGCTTCATCATTCCATGTTCAGGAACCAACTCAGGCCCTAAAATCCCTAGCCCCATCTTCCAAGGGGTCAGAGGCAGCTCAGCCCTGGAGGAGCAGAGGCACCAGCCCTTCTCTGCAGGCTTTACAGGCCTGCCGATGGAAACACGCCATGTCCAAGGCTACCCGGAGCCAACATTTCAGGTGCCCATTTCAGCCCTGCTTAGAACTTTTTACTGTATAATCCAATAGTTCAGAACGTCACAGAATATGGATGAGAAGGAGTAGAAGCAATTCTTTCAAATGTTCATTCAGAAAAGTTTATTTTAAAAATCTCCCTGAACACCTTTCCACCTTTGCACTATATATCGGGTAACAGCAAGGTGACCCATGAAGAAACAGATCTGAGTGGAAGTGCTGGTGCTCAAAAATCACACTAAAAGAGGAATAGAATACGAAAACAGGACTTTACAAAATGTCCTTGGGAGAAAATTCATGGAAAATTTTAATGCAAAAAAGGAGAAGGCTGCTAGACTGGAGGGCCCCAGCTGAAACATGAGACTTCGGTGAATAAACATCTAAAAAATCTAAGATGCGTTTTACCACACATTTTGGGGAAAAGAACGCTTTCTGCAGAAAGTTGCAAGAAGTCATCAACTTTTCTGCATAAAATCTCAAAATTTATCAGGATATGAGATAGCTTTGACATTCCACTATGTTTAAGGTAAGCACAGATGGGAGAGATGAAATAAAAAAGAAAAAGCTCTCAGTATTTAATCAGAGGCACTCCTAAACACTCAGTCAGGTATTGCAGAAGATAATGCGAGGTGAGGAAGGACGGATGGGAAGTTGAAGCCTTCATGGTGAATGCCTTCCAGAGGAGAACAGCATCTCGTGCTGAACATGAAGGAGCAGCAGAGCTTGAAATAATTTCAGATTTTCACAAGCAGAAATGACGCATCTCCACTTTCAAAGGGCAGTACCAGGCAGTAAATGTGTCCCTGGAAACTGCAGTATCTAATGCACAGGAAGCAGGTTCTGAGATCATAGAATCA
>NW_009226482.1:2921-5118 GCF_000690835.1 Fulmarus glacialis | reverse complement strand
CCTTCTGATTCTCTCCCCCATTCCACTGTAGGAGGAGTGAGCAAGTGGTTGTGTGGGGCTTAGTTGCCAGCTGGGGTTAAACCATGACAAGCCTTTTGGAAGTGCCTGCTGGCTCCTGCTAGTATAAGGAAAGCCATCTGGTATTCAATATTATGTTTATAGCCTCCTGACCAGAGCGTGCTCCCTTTCTTGCACGCATGCAACCTCAGTGAACTCCACTGAGCAGACTTGCAAATTCACAGATCAGAAAGTTTGGCCCTTTGTGGAAACCACAATGGACCAATGCTGGTGACATACCCTGGGTGGGAACAACGCTTGGCTCTTCCCGAGTCCCTCGCAGCTCCCAACAGCTCAGAGCCCCTGGCCTGTTTTGGGGTGCGATGGCTATGGCTGGCCGAGGCCGGGTGGGAAGCAGCTGTGCTGGACTTCACCCACCGTGCCCCGGGCTGTCCCCTCCAGGGGTGTCTCCATCAACTCCTTGCCAGCAGGCACCTTTTTGTTATAATAACGTGAAATTGTACCGAAGACTCGTTTTTTCTTTTTTTCCCCAGAATCAACATAGATGGGGAGTACTTCAGGTAAGATTGCAACTCTGTAGGATAATCAGTCCTTAAATTTTGATACCTTTACTGAAATAACCTGTCATGTTTATGTTATCTTCTGTTATGGCTCATCTTGCTGTGATCCTCCATCCAGAGAGGAAAGGAAAACTTTTACTCAGGAATTAATATTAGTAAATAGATAATTTTCTACTACTACGGGTGAAAGGAAGTACCTAGTTACAATGCAAAGAAGAGATGTAAAGCAAAGAACTCACCAGGACAGATATATATGAAGTGGAGACACCTGTGAAAATGTTCTCCCCTAGCTCAGGTGATTAGTTCAGATGTTCACATCAGCTCCTGCACCATTGCTTCAATCCCAGCCATGGCTGTGCGGGAGGGAAGGTCTCCTGCTCCTGTGGGACTGCTGGGGGGTCCCCTCCACTGACCGGCCGGGGGGGCTGCAATACAAGGAGTGAAACTTGATGGGTGCACAAGCAGATCCAACGTCTGCTGAAGCCTGGCCGTTCTCTCCCCTTATGAGCCATGTTTTAGGCCCGTGCTTTGGGAACTTGATGAAATTCAATGGAGATATACGAGTAGCAAGAAACAAGCTGTGCAAAAGAGAAGAACAATTTTGGGTTGCTTCCTTCTGAAGGGAAGACCGGGACAATACCACACCGACACCAGGGTAACTAAAAGCAGAATTTGGCTCACTGGGTATTTCTGAGTGTGGACAGTTATCCGCATTTCAGTGAGCTATAAAAAGAATGTACCTTTCACACTATTTGTGTTGATCAAGAAGTTATTTGTGGTAATTTCACTATTATGCTGCTTCTAACGTTTCTGCTGTGTTTTAAACATCATTATCTTCAAAAATATTTTTTTTTTCCCCTGCATACTTTCGTTCTTTTTCTATACATTAGTATTTCATCGGTATCATCCTGTTTTACTGTCATGAAAGATATCCAGTCTAACGGCTCTTTTTTCATTTCATAACGAATGGCACAATTAAGACTTAATTAGATGCATATGAGTAAGGAAATGGCATGCCACCCAGGACCTTAAATATGATATCATTCAATTGCTCAAGTGCAGCATCCTGAAAAAAAACTACCGAAAAAAATCCCATAAAGTTATTTCAAGCTGGATCTTTTCAGACCGGCATGATTGCCTCCTGACAATTAATTGTTTTCTAGTCATGATTCTAAAAAGATAATGTACCTTTTTTTTCCCTTTCCACAGCAAAAATTCTGACAGGTGCATGGAAATGACATTTCTCTGTGTATTGGATTCACAGAGAGTATTACACGCAAACATTTAAGGTCTAAGCAGAGATCATATGGCACTATCCATGATTTCTCAAGCTATTAAACTGTAATATGCTTACAGAAAATAAAAGCCTTCCTATGAAGATGTGGGGTTGTTTTCCCTCTTCAGAAGTGTGATGGTGTCAAATAGGGAAGGGGGTTAGCTGATGGATGGCCTGTCTCGGTGTTTTCTGTATATCTGGTTGGAAACGGGAAAATGAATGCTGGCTTTCTGGCTCATCATCTCAGGTCACTTCAGTTCCTTCTGATACCTTAGCCCCAGGGACAGGAGAGTGTCCAGGACTCCTCCACCCAGGTTGTTCTGGCTGAGGTGGCTTGAGTATT
>NW_009226482.1:0-2890 GCF_000690835.1 Fulmarus glacialis | reverse complement strand
CTGGGGGGTGTGGGTTGAGTCTCCCCCGGGGGCCACACCAGCCATAGGCTTCAGGAGCGGGTGGCTACGGAGAAATGCGGATGAGTCCTGGGCAGGTCTCCATGGTCAGTGGTGGTCCCTTGAGGATGTCGGGTGCAGGTTCAGCCTCCCCCGCAAGTGAACCAGCTAGCCGTAAGGAGGAGTTGGAGGTACTAGGTGGCATATAACTCTGATTAAACCTTACTCTGACATGGAGGAGGTTCATGACTTTCCAAAATGAGAACGTGGTGGTTTGGATTAGGGTGAGCAAATCGTCTGCTCACAATTTGCCATATAATTGACCAAGACAAATACATTGCAGATCCTGGTCGAGTTGGCTCGTCAGGCTCAGTAAACCTAGTTAACAGCTCTTTGGAAAACTTTGGTGCCATCAGTCCTTCCTCGTTTCATTTGGTAATTTCAGGGAATAAACCCTGAATTTGCAGAGCGTTCCTAAAAAAGCATTCTGTAGAGGCACTGACACCCACTTTCTGTAAGTCTAAAATCCCTGAAGTTTTAGTTGGTGATAGCAGTTTCTTGTACTCACCCAGAGAATGATGTTCCTGAGTGTGTCTTCACATTTCAAGTGTCTGACCTTCCTTGATTCCCAAGCAGCCGATGCAGCGTTATTGCTCCTGAGTGCTTGAGGCTGAAGGACAGGATTTGGCATCTGATTTGCAAAGCCACTGATAAATTTTGGGGTTCTTATGAATTAAAGACTGAAATGACTGTAAATCAACTGCTTTTTTTTCTGACTTGTTATTTTGCTCTTTCTTCATGGTTTAGTGCAATGTGACTCTGTCTTCTTGCCCTGAGTGAAAAGGCTTTCATATTCTTTGCCACACACATAGAAAAATAAGGCTCCAACAGGACGGTGCTAGCAGGCGTCGTGGCTCAGGCTGGTCAGAAATAGTGCAGCTAGACAAGTGTTTGTCAATCATTTTTAAACAAAGCTCACAAATCTTTTGAAAATAAGAATTGGCTCAGATTATTGTACAGTATTGCTGGGATGATTTTCACTTGCAGCTAAGCAAAAATGTGTCACCATGCGGATAGTTTATTTAACATTTATTTCCGCACAAGTTCATTTTCTCGGGTGAGATGGGGATATGTGCGTGCCCTTAATTAATTACTTATATGCAACTGTCTTCTGGACCGCTTTCTGATGCTCTGTGAGTCTGGAAAACAGTCATTGAATTGGGTGACCCGCTGTTAGGCTTCAACATCAGCCACAACCAGCACAAGAAGGAGTCAACATTGGCCCTGTGAATTAATAGGGACACGCAGGACTGTAATGGAGATGGGGAAGAAAAGCTTTCCATAGGCAGGGGATGGTTGTGCACGGAAGACATAATACGTTGATCGTTTGCTTATGTTGAGCTTTGCCATCTTTGCAATGAAATTAGTCAAGATTAAAAAAAGAAGATTTCCATTTCCACAACCCGAGAGACACCTCTGCATGGACAACCCTCACACCTCCCTGCTCTTGCTGGCCCCTATTTTAGATGACGAGCAGTGTGTCTCCTGGGCAGAAGTTTCGGCTCAGGAGGCAGAGCCCCTTCTCCCCTTTCCTCCTGCCCTCTGAGCTGCTGCCTGCCCCAGTCTCCCTTCCCGAGGCCATCCCACTCCCCAAGCATCCAGCCTCCCAGTGGTCTCTGACTCCTTTCCCTCTTTATTCCTTACACTCAGGTTATCACTTAATTTTCTGGCACTGCCTGGACACTTACGGTCTGTCCCTCCTTTTCCAGCCCTTTGCCTAAAAGGCTTTATCCAAGCCATCATCCTTTGAAGATAACAAGAAAACTTGAAAAAAGGGTTCGGTTCTCAGCTCACAGTGGCATAAATCAGGAGAAAGAGCACTGAAGGCAACAGAGACAAACAGAGGGGACAACCTGGTTCACAGCTTCAAACTGCTCATTTTCCCTGCCATCTCCACAGATCCAGCAAGATGGCATAAGAAATCAATACTCATTTGCTGTGTTCTATTTCTACACTGCTAAGGTAAGACTCTCCTTCTGCTGGATGATACACACTTTCTCCTGTAGTCAGGGCAGGTATTGAAATACTCAGATGTGTTTTCAAGAATAACTGGGACTATATAACCACACAAGATTCCGATATTATTAGAGTTATTTCTGAGATTTGCTGGCCAAGGCCAAATCCTGCTTGCTTTAGTCGTGAATACAACCCCTTTGTTGAGGTTGAGCAGAAAGGTAATGGCACCACTTGCATAAGAAAACTAACCAAGTTTGTTCGACAGCTGAGTTGTCAGTTAGGGTAAATGCCGATTTCTGCCTCGTAACAAAATTCACCTATTATCAGAGAAGAGACCCGTGCCTTCTTCAGGCCCTGTTTCTGAACCACAGCTGAAAGAGTTAGTGACTTTCTAATTTTGTTTTTTAATGTCATGTTTATTATTATAAAAATGAGAAGTATGTAATGACCAGATGTCTTCCTTACAGGTCTGCAGCAATGCATTTATTAATGCTAGAAATGTTTATATTCTGGTCACATCTCAGAGATTTTGTCTGAAACTCTTAAGAGATTTTTTTCCCTCCTTTTTTTCTTTTTTTTTCTTTTTTCTTCTTTCTTTTCTTTTTTCTTTTTCATTTTCTTCCTTTCTCTTTTCTTTACTTTTATTTTTCTTTCTTTTATTTTTTCTTTTTTCTTTTTTCTTTTTTTCTTTTTTTCTTTTTTCTTTTTTTCTTTTTTTTTCTTTTTTCCTTTTTGCTTTTTTTTTTTTTCCTTTTCCCCTGAGACCAGTTTTCCACTCGCAGGAAGAACACGTTCTCTCGAAGGAGAATATTTAACACTCTCAGGACGTGGGAAAACGCATCCCCCTTGACCCGCGAAGATGAAGACGCAGCTCTGC
>NW_009226481.1:33259-77560 GCF_000690835.1 Fulmarus glacialis | reverse complement strand
GGGAGCCCTTCAGGCACTAGGGAGGCCGAGGTAATGGCGCCCAGCCCTGTCCTCTCTCCTTCAGCCCTGGGCCCCCTTCAGTCTGCCGCGCTCACGTAAGGCAAATTTTTTACATCGCGGCAAGGCAAGTTCTTACTCTCGGAAGAGTGTAATAGTCATAGAAAGGGAAGTGGCTGGCGGAGTCTGCCTTGTCTGGACCTCAGTTTTCCAAAGACAAAGAACACTGAAGAACCTGCCCTGAAGAACCCAAACCCCTTTGCAGTCTAAAAGACCAATTATCAGTCTTCAGTACTATGGGGAGATAGATAAAAGAAAAAGACAAAGCAGTACCCACAAGGCAGAAAAATACTTGTGTTTTATGTCTAGTATACTACCTAACATACACTATAAATACACTACTTAATGTGAGGAACAAAATCTCAACACTTCTGCATCCTGGACTGAAAGTTTCTGGCTTGTTAAAACAGAAGTGTTCACAAATGTGAACATGGCACCTGCAGGCAGGACTAACTCAGAAATGACTGGAACTCAGAGGAACACACACTCAGGTCAGAGCCCTTTTATCAGCTAATTGCCCGAAGGAAGCTGCTGTAAATGGACATACTGCAAACAGATATAGCTAATGTCATCTTCAGGTTAAACTGCATCCATCTGTGGTAAGGTGAAAAGTGCACTACCTATAAGGAATTTTCTTTCCTTAGAATTCATTTCCTCTTTTTCTTTCTGGCCTTTGACTTGTTTCTTGGCCCATTTTACAGCAACATAAGTCCGTTTTATACGCTTTGAGGTGTATTAACACTGCCTTTCTCTCCTTTAACAGGCCAAACCGAGTTAAATCCAGATGTAGTCAAGTAGCATCAAATTTGTCCTTCCGGAATATGAATTTATTTTTTGTAAAAATTACTGAAGTAGCTTGATTTTATGCTATTATTAAAATTGATTATTCTGTATTCTCCAAGGACAGGATCCAAGAGGCAGCTAAGCTTTTAATAAATAATTCTTACTGAGTATAATGACCTGGCAGTTGGAGAAGCATAGGAGAGATGCAAGGAAGAACTGGAACTGCCAGTGGTGTAGATTTTAATCCTGTCGCCTCTGTCATAAAATACTTAGTCCAGTGAGGGGGTGCTCATAGGGGAAGTAACCCACGACTTCATGTAAAGAAGGGTTCTCAAAAAAACTCAAATGTTAATCATTCAGAGGATTGTTAAATAATTTTATGAGAAGTTTCATTAAAATGATACACCCAGTGAGCAAACTACAGAGAAGTGTTGAGACTGTAAAATGTATTTTGATCACATAGTTACATGCTTTAAGTACAATTGCACAAGTTTTTCAAAAGATACAAGTCAGGAAGGCCCTAACTTCATTAATCATTAACAAAATACTAGCTGTTGTTCAAAATGTACATACGACCTCCTCGAAGCTAGGGAGAAGCACATGGACCATGTTTTATAATTTTTAAAGCTTCTCCAGAAAATGGTACTGGTATTTTTGCTGCTGTAATTGATTTAAGAGTTCTCTGCCTGTCTGTGGACAGATGAACAATTCATCTGCATATAAGAGGAAGCTCAAAAAAGGGAAATTTATGAAGAGGGCATGGGCTTATGGACAAGTCACTAGGATAGGCACTAACTACCAAGTTACAGCTTTTAGTGAAAAGAATTGAAATTACCACAGGCAAAATGCCTCTTCTAAGCCTGATAGACGACAACAATATCCTGAATTCATTAATTTATTATTATGACGGAAATACTTGTTAGCACTTCCGAAGATGGGTAACAAATTGTGGCATTAATTAATTTCAGTGACTGTTATGGCATGTTTATGATCCAGTTAATAAATGAGCAGGCATTATTCAGCATACAACAGTAGTGGCTACAAAGTTAGCTTAAACTCCTATCATTGTAGAATTACAGATTTTTAACTGAGAACTCAAACCTTACCCTACATGGACATTTGTAGACCCAAAGTGGACTTTATACAAAAACGGTAGCATAAATAATGCTAAAAACCACTTTTGCAAGTGATACAAAAGAAAGTGGTGGTTTGTGGAAAACTAAAAGTAGTGCACTTTCTACTTCTGACAGAGATAAGTTAAGACAGGATCCAAGACCAGAGAAGCCAGATACAGTTTGATTTATGCATAGCAAAACTGGTTTATCTGCTTACTATACTTACATTAACATAGCTACATAGCAGTTACAAGATCATAAATTGATGATTTTTATATTGGGAATTGTTTTCTTCTGACATAAATTCCAACCTCTGCTGAGAGTATCTTGAGTGGATACAGTAAGACCATCCTCTTGCAGTTCAGTCTTTAAAAGTCGGCTAAAGCTTGTCCATGATAAGCAAACTGACTGTTAGCATTTCTGAAGATGTTATCTTTAGCTATTTTAGGACACAAAATGTCTTTTTCTATTAAATTACGAGTATTACGGTGCATATCTTTTTCTTTAGCATTATTTGTATCCCTGGCTAATTTACAACAAGTTATCTGTAGAGGTTTGTGGTGTGTGTTTGTTTTTTGTTGTTTTTAAAGTACAGGCCTGTGATGTGTTTGCTTTTTTTGGGGCAGGTTCCCTGATCAGTCCTGTTCTCAGATCATCTGCTGAGGATCAGCAGTGCACACAAACACTGCTTTCCAGCCAGATCTAGCCAACTCCAATGTATGGAGTTGTAGCTTCAGTGCAAATCAGCTCAAGTACTCACTTAAATCTCTATTTTTTGTGATTATGATGCAGTGTTCTCAACTTTTGCCGAAAGAGTTTAAAAATATCTTTAGGCAGGTAGTGATTACAAACAGAAACCTTGAAACCAAAAATTTTTCTATTCTATTTTTCAGTTTTTAAACTAGCCTTGTGATTTTTTTAATGCCTACAGTTGACGTTCTGCATATTGTAGTATGAATGGTAGCTGCTCCCATAGCTTTTTTTATTTTTAATCCTAATTTTTCTGTTCGTCTTCCCATAATCTAAGTTTCGGGATGATTTGTTACTAAACTTATATATTGGCCTTATACTCAGGGAGAGTAGAGTCAAGTTCAAGCTATTTTAAAGACTAAGCAAAAAAAGAATACCAATTTCTATTGCAAAAGTAAAGTTCTTATTCTTTATGAGCAACAAACAATCTTGACTGGAAAAATTGTCATGCTTTCTACAGAAAACTATCCTGGGTTTAACCAAATAGGAACCATTGAAAATCCACATACTATGCACATATAGTACATTTTTAATGCTCTTTTCCTAATAAAATTCCTATTCTGCAACATAGACAATGTAAACCCCATGCAGAGTCCCACAAGTGAGGTACATGAGCCTGTTTTGAAGATGAGATTGCAGAATTTGTGCCTAAATTGTGAATATTTGCTTATCAGTAAGGCTGAGAGCAGAAGCTATAGGACAGCGAAGACTCCATACACTTTATAGAATGGTACTACTTTCCTCCTGGCTCTCTCCCAAGCTTTGCCTGCATGAAAAGCATTCAAAACTTTCTGCCTGCCTGGTGGAATTGTCTAAAACAGGAGTTAAGCTTTTTGAGATCTCAATTGCTTCTCTAACCCTCTGAGCCGGTCAAATCCACAAGCCTAACTTGTCAGAGATGACATTCCCTGTGGCCCTGCCATTCCGTTCCTGCATACCCCTGTCACCAGACCCACCAACTGGAGACGTGATAGAACACAGAGCAAGTGCATGCAGTGGGAGCCTGATTTTGCAAATATATCTGCATAAATGTGTTCTAAGTTCAGTTTTAATGGGATGTGGGAGAAAGGATCCTGGGATACTTCTTTCTCCACTTGCTCTTCACTAACGCTGGCTGGCATCCTCCCCTGAAGTCAATTGCTCTATCTATATAAGCCTTACGGGTGTCCAGATGCGGGACTGAAGTGTGGTGCTTCGCTAAGGGTGAAGCACTAAGGACAAAGCCAAGCAACTTGATGGTTATCTTTTCTGCTTATGGTAATCAGCCTCAGGGGCCAACCTTGTTAGCTCCTGTACACAACCCTTAATTTATGGAAGTGTCCCCCCAACGTTGTATTTCAATACCAAAACACAGATGCATGCTGCTATCCAAACCTAAAGGCAGGTGCTCAGAAGTGTGTGGGAAGAATAACTTCAGAGGGACTTGAATGACAGATTTTTAGATAAGGGTGGGGAAACAGAAGCAAATACAGGGAAACAATGAAGACAGACAAGGACGTGGTGAAAACGGGCCCTGAGAAAAGCTAGGAGGGGTCGCACCTCCTCTAGGCTGAACAGAGGCTGAAGAAAGGGGGACTGGAGGCGCGAGTGGACATCCTCACTTTCCCTTGCTCTGTGGTTCCTTTTGCTCTGGGAACTGTGCACGTCACTTGTAAACAGGATTGCATCAGGGAGCTCCAGCACCCATTCTTTGTTTCTGGTTTACTGCTTGAGTCAATAGTGTTTGCTACATATTTGTGTTAGCCAATCTAAACTTCAAGTCATCCTGACCTTTGTACTGAAATGGATTGATTTCATATAACTCCACTGCAGTTTCATTAGATTCACATTTTGGAACCCAAATAGAGCCTCAATTCCTTTGGCTTTTTTAAACCTAAAACTTAACACATTTCTAATAAAAACATGCTACTCAACAGTTCTACAAGAGCAGAAGTAATGTTGTGATACAGCAATAGGTGTGAGACTACCAACATACAAAAAGCCACGTCAAGGTAGATGATTAAACACTATCATGTTTACATACATTGTATTTAGCCAAAAAATAATAAGCTAAAGTTTAATACAGAGAGTGAACCAAATTGTAAATTGAAACTCAATTAACATCAAGTTTATCTGGAATCTATGAGCCTAGCTCTTGTCAAAGCATAATCATTTTTAATTATAAGAAAAATTTGAATAGTGCACACAAATAATATTTTAGTTGTGAAGAGGTAAAGTAGGTTCATAGCTCACAGGAATATGCTGATGCAATAAGCTATATATTGCATCAGAATTTCAATGCAAAGCGTTTAGCCAGTGTGCCTGGACTGATACGACAAGCAGCCCATAGTCCTGATCCTGCAGATCAGCTGAGCTTCAGCAGATGATCAAAGTAGACGTGAAACATCAAGGTATTTGTAAGCCTGTATTACTTCATATAAACAGTTTTATCTACAGACTGCGAAAGTAATTTGAAAAAGAAACAAAAAATTAAACACATTGTGAATATCATATTAAGCAGTAAAACATTCCTGTCACTGTTATAGCATGCACTTATGGTGACATGGTTTGTGAAAATCGTGGAGCTATGGTAAATCTCCACTATGTTCACCGTACTGCTCAAACTATTCTCAAAGGGTCTACGATCACCAGCTCTATTTGAAGGCTTGAACTTGTGAATTAGCAAAGGCTGTGCAGTGGCATTCTTGTGTATATTAGCATTATAATTATTATTTAAAATCATCCCCATTCTTTTCTTACCGCAGGTAGCTGCTGTTACTGGTGGGATACTGGTGATGGTGGTAATGTTCAGGCTGGCTGTGCCAGAAAAGCATTTTGGGATGAGATGAAGCGTTGTGCTCAGCTAAGAGATGGTCACTGCAGGGATGGGAGAGAGGAAAGAGAAAACAAATACACACATTCAGATTAAAATTGCAGTCGGATTCCTCTCACACCTTTATATTTAGCTGCTGCCAGCAAGTTTGCTGGTGTCACTCTCTCCAGAAGAGGCAGGTAGCTGAAGTCTTGGCTGGTCCCACCTACTCTCCCGCTCCCCAACCTTGCTGCGCTGTTAGCTGCTGCCCAGCTGCAAGGCTTTATTACTAGCTGGTGTGACATCAAGTGCAGTTCAGACCTCACCAGCATCCCCATTGATCTCCTCCCCTCCCTCCACACTGTCAGAGCATCACTGAGCAGAACTGTGAGTTAGAGAGCCAGGAGAAAGAGCAATTTCATAGCACTTCTGCCTCAGAGAGGCATACAGCTCCCTCTTTACACAGTCCACTCAGAGTACTTGAACACTATAACGGCATAGGCATGACTGACTGAAGAGAAAAAGAAAAAAAGATGGAATATACAATGATCTCTTTAAGGCATGCAAGATGCCTTCTCAGTAGCGTTTAGACTGTATCCCTTTTGCCTGTTCATTCTGTGCAAGTTCAAGTGGCAGGCTGCTACAGAGTACAACTTTATAGTTACCTTCTTGCCATTCAAAAAGATTTAAGAAAAACCAATGAAAACACTGTCAAACTCGAGGGAAAATATTTACTCCAACACCTACCCACCCCACCTCTCACACACACACTTTAGGGAAAAATCATATTCAGATGCAAAGCAGCTACTTGGTGCACTCACGTCTCAGTGCCGTTTGCTTGCCTGGGTTTGCAATATCTGCTTTAAAACACAAAAAATAGTACTGGTTGATCCGGCTAAGATCTTAACCCTCAGAAATAAGAGGGGGCACACATCCAAAAACCTCATCTGAAAATAGCTACCTGCAGAGGGCACACATTCTGCTTGAAATAGGAAGGACTACTGACAAATAGTAGTATTTCGCTGGTTTTTAGTGGGTTTGGTTCTGTTTTGTTTTTTGTTTTGTTTTTGTTGTTGTTTGTTTTTTTTTTTAAATACCACACACACACCAGCACACATTGCTTGTTCCTTGCAGTTCATTCTGTAAAAAGATACTTTTAAAAGGTATTGCAATATTGTGACAACACTCAGGCTATGAAAATCAGAATATCAAAGAGCAAAGTTCTGGAAAACAAAAAGGAATTATTTCTTATTAGAGTGATAGTAATATCCAGCAGTCAAAAAAACTTCAAATAAACAACATTGTTCGTTGTTTTTTGTAATAGCATGAGGCAGTTCTCCTTTAACTTACCATTCTTATTCAACATCAAACAACACAAACAAAAAGCAAAGGCCAGAATAATAATAGAAGAGGAACAGTAAATACGGGAAGAGAAAGAAACACCCACATGTGACGCTGCCCAGAAAAGCAGACAAGAATTGGGATTGCTGGCTTAGTGATTCTAAGATTATTCTCTTCCAAGAGGCACCCAGGTACCTCAAGGAGGGCTGTCATAACACAGACCTACTTGCGTACAGGAATTGATCTTTGCTCCAGCAAGGGTGAGAGCTGGAGGAGTCTTTTCAAGCTTAGCTTTTCCACTTACATGTCTATATGTAACTGCATACTCTTAATAAGCACCCTCCCAGCAGATGTAAAGGGCTGCATGAGTCCCAGTGATCACTGCTGCATTTTTTTAATAATTAATTTGATTTCAGTGACTGTAGAAAAAGAGCATGTATCCTGCTATCCAGTTTGCTCCATCTACTGGCAAGTTGTAAAATAAAAATCACTCTGTCTCCAGCCCTAGATTTAGGCAAAGGTGTTAAATGTGTACAGCACATTGTATTTGGAAGCCCCATTTCCCTTTGCACTGATTATTCTCAAGAAAAGGACTACACATCCCTCAAACCACTTTCACAATCTTCCCTTGGGGCTGACATGAGCTTTCCACATAGAGGGTAGGCATCTGTTTTGTTCTGTGACTTGTATTTCTATTAAATGGAAAGAAGAATACCAGAGATTCCCCTGAACTTGAAGAGCCTTCAGTCCCTACCACAGAATGGCTCCCACCTCTATGTGTATTCCACAGACCTCAAGTGGCTTTAAATTATCCAGCACTTTCCGCCCCCCTCCCCCCAAAGTAGCCTGGTGCTTTTGACAGATGCTGGTTTGTCAAAATGCAGATGGGAACACTGCAGTTTTGATCAGGGTTTTTTTGTGAAATCCAGGAGAGAACTTGTGAGCAAAAGCAACTGAGATTCCCAGACTATCAGTAGCCTATTTATTTTTATATATATGTACACACAGACACACATACATCTACATATGTATACTAAAAAACTGCACTCCTATTTTTCATCTTTAGCACAGTAGACTTTGTTACTAGCCCTTTTAGAATTAATTTTGGTATTTTAAAATAACACAAACGCAACATATCAGAAGTCCTAGATTTGTTCTTATGTCAAGACAGACAACTTGCTGTCATTTAAAACAACCAACCCAGGGCAGCCCAGGCAAGCAGTTGCAGATTAGGCTACTGGCCTGGGTTTACCCTGTAGGTTTTGAGTGTGGATAGTGAGTGAGAGCTGTTAGGCTTAGGTACTTCAGTTCTCCGATTTCTCTCTGTCACTAGCTTGCCCAGCTGTTAACGAAGCTTTGACTCTACCGACCACATGAGTAGGCCATAATAAAACACAGGCGCATCACGGCAAATGTGCCCGTTCAGGCTCTTACCTTCATTTGATTTTTCAAGTATTACACTTATGCAGACTAAAAATAACTGAGTCATTGGTTATATCCAAAAAGCTACTGCCTCGAGGAGATGGGGTGTGTGTTGGTAGAGGAGGATGAAATGGTGAAGGCTATTCTGATTTCAGTTTCTAAGTACCTGCTTCTTATAAAAGGCAGAAGTTCAAGGCCTGTGTTACAGCTACCCCTCATGGTACACAAACTATTTCAAACTTCAGAGAGTGTGGCCACAAAAGCCGCCACTACAAACCACCATATCCCGCTGTGACCACTGTTCCTGATGGTGTAGAAAAGCAAAGCAGAACCAAATCTTGTGGACTTCCATGCAAAAGCACTGTGGAAGAGGAAAATTTGCCTCTCTTTTTTCCCTCCAAGGGTTGACAAGATGCTTGACTTACCACTCATAGAAGCTTTGAGTTCCTTGTATGGGAAGTACTAGACAGAACATGTAGGAAAGATGTTATTATTCAAACTGAAATTAAACACTACCAAAAAAAAAAAAATCAGTATTTCTTTTCTTTCTTCTCTTTACAGTCTTGTGTTTTGACTGATCTTTGTTGCAAACAGTATATGGGTAAAACTTCAAGTACAGTATAGCTTAGTTTTTTAAATCAGGATAAACTTCCCAGGTTATATTTAATTCTGGTATTTTGCCTTGTGAAGCACTGTATATTCCCCACACCCACACCTGCTGCCCTTGACTAACCTCTAGACATAAAGGTATGTGGTTACACAGTCTTGCAAGTTTGGGGACAAATAAGGTGATTTTTTTACCTTGTACTGTTTATTGTTAAGGGGCTATTTTTGTTTCTTGCTTTATAATCTGCCCAGTAAGTACTAAAACAGATCTCAGCAAAGGAGCATTGTATACACAAACAACAAGACATTATTTATTTAAACATCTCTTGCTTTAAGGCTTGTGTATGGCATGCAAAGTCCAACTTGAAATTTAAGGTGGGGAGGCTAATGTTTTGCTAACGGGTGGATCTGCACTGAACTTAAGTACTTTAGCATATGGTGCCTGAAAACTTTAATTGTTGGATTTTTCCATGAGCAGCATCCAAAATTATGAGGTCTCCTAAGATATCACTCAATTTGCTAATCTTTTTTATAGTGATCAGACTCCTCACTTCATTTTCTAATTGCCCTTCTGGGAACTACAGCAAATGACATAAAATATTAGTATTATAACTGGTTATATACACAGAATGTCATCTTTGTTCCTCATTTTTAGCAAGTAAAAATTATTCTACAGACAACAACACATGGAAAAACTCAATCAGGTATCATTAAGACATTGTAAATTCAGTATATATTCTGAAAAAGTTATTTAAAGGAAGTTTTTTCTGTCGAGTGATGATTTTTAGTTGTGCTTAAAATGCTAGGTCAGTTTAAAATCGGAAGACGGGTTTATATGTATGCAGGAGCAATCCCTACATATTTCAGCCCCAGAACAGAGTATAGAGAAGAAAGTAGTGCTATTTTGATGCATCCTGTTCGGTCTTTGGACTCTCTTCGGTTATGTAACAGTTGCTGCCAAATGCAGGACTTGGGAATGAAAACATCTGTCAACCGGACATCGGTGACCCTGTTCACCTAAATCGCTATGTAACAGTGAGGTATTCACGTCTAGATGATACTCTCTGCTTGGATGGGCTGTGAATCCATCATACATACAGGGAAAGGTGAAAGGTGCCGAAACGTATTTCTAGCCCTTGTATGCACTTTTGAATAGACAACCTCTGTCTCCTATATCCATTGGTAGCAGGACTGTATTCATTGCCACTACTTCGATGAACTTAAACACTGACAGGTAACAATCAGAAGCAAGAAAAACTTCTGCATGTGATCCATCACTGCACTGACTTGCAGTTCTCACCACACATCTCCTGACGCATTGGGAGTTGACCCAGCCCAGTCCTATTGCTATGTCTGGTCATCTGAAGGTGGCAATAAGTATGCGATCACTGCTAACAGTGCAAACAGCACAGCACTGTGTCTATTTAGTGCAGTAAAGGACAAGCAGCAATGCCCACATATTCTCCATGTCCACCTGTCACCTTTATTCTGGATTGTTGGATGGTTTTACACATCCTAATCTGGGCTTGCTTAACGTTGAAGCACTGTAAGGACTGCTGCATTTACCAGTCCTTCCTCTGTGATACAGAAGAACTCTTGAGAAGGGGGGCTGCCAACAAAAAGAAAGAGGAAATGGGAAAAACCATAAAGAACATTTTTGGTAGACCTGAATTCCAGTAGAAATCTTAGGACACCAAGAGCACAGAGACAAGGCAACACATCATGGAGTATCTGACTGGAATGGCATGAATAACAGCGCTGAGCACACTAAATATTTCAACAGCTCCTTCTGGTCACTTTGATGAGATACATTAGATAGGTAGCAGACCCTGTGCTTGGACTTGCTTCCCCGTCTCCTTGATATGAGGCACTCAGAGAACTAACTTCATATGTAAAGGAGAAATACAGATTGCTTCCAATGCCTCGAGTGTCAGTTTACAAAAGACATAGGTTTGGCTTTTTCTGAAGAATACAGGGTATGCTCCTTTCCTCATGAGATATATCCCTTTAAAAAAAAGTCTGAAAGTCTCCATCGCACCCTCCACTGCAAGGTGTTATTCCTCCATAGTCATATTCCTCACATAACCAACTTCTGAACCTAAGAGGATGTGATTAAGGTGCTGAGATATGAACTGAGGAGTAAATGTCTTACTGACTTCACATCTTATGAGATGGAGGCATGGTAGGTATTAACTTTACTTTCTTCTGTTTCTTCTACTGCCTCTTAGGAAGACTTTTAAGGCCTGCCAAGGAGCCTACCATATGGAGATCATTTGTAGGCATAAAGAGATTTAGACAGCAACATTGCCCAGAGAAAATTTTGATTTAACCCTTTACATCATACCCGAATCAAAACTTAAGTTAGCAGGTTTTTATGGCTGTGGCAAAGGATGGAGTCTTTTTTTTTTTTGGAGAAGATTCAGAAATCAGTAAAGGTGGACAAGTTCAAGTGTTTGTTATTCTGCTATTCTATACTTGCTGGGTGGCTACTTGGTAGCCTAAAAAAATCAGTGTTTGGACTCACAAACTGCTGCAGCAATGTAGGCTTCCTTCATGTTCTGACACAGAAAAGACAGCTCAGTTCCTTCTCATTCCTGATGGACAAAGTCCCTTTTACCTGCAGCTCTGAGGCAGCTTTGGCACTCTGCCAGGTCTAACATTTTCTAGCATCCTGCTGTCTTGGTTTTGTGGATAAAAATCCTCCAGTATCAGTGTTTTCCTCTTAATTCCCAATGCAGAAAGCGAGACATTCTGTATTCCAAGAAAATCCCCTTTCTAAAAACATTACAAACCACACGGGATTTTTAAGGTTTTTAAGAACAAGAGCTACAACTTGCAGGGGGTTAAATTAAGTACAATATACCATGTCTCTCTCCTCATATTCTGCAACAGCCCTGTTGTTCTCCACTTCCTAACAGGGCAAAAATCTCCTTTCTTACATGATTTACGAAGCAATGGCTCATTAACAGACTTCTGAGAAAGGGCAGCCTCTGATGATACCAGCAGTTACTTCTGACTAAGGTTTTAAAAAGTTTCACCTGACAATTTCTGAACAATCAGGTAACATCCAATTAAGATTTCTTTCTTAAGCAAATACAGGCTATATAAATAGTGATGCATGAAAACTCCTTAGGGAAAACAGGTAATTTCATCTGGGTAAAATAGTTCAATTGATTAGTTGGCCAATATGGCCACAGCTGTCATCTGAAAGATCAAAAAAACCCCATCAAACACCTCAGAATTTCTCTACATAAAATACAGCTATCTATAATGACATTTAGTATGGTGTAAAAATGTTTTATCCACATCAGTTTAAGTTGTGCTGAAAGGACAAAAAATAACAGGCCAGAAATTACTATTTTCGCAGATTAGAGGCTTTTTGCACTTGTCTACCATTACAGTTACATTTCAAGTGTATTATTTCAGATTAGCAGATAGATTAAGCATTTTAAAACATGCTGATTTGCAATTCTAATTGAAACACACATCCAGTTCCCCCCACAGGCTTGCACTTCAGCTGTTTAAACCAAGCTGAAATCACAGTTTCCTTGTCTTCCCTGGTATTTTAACATGAACTACATATGCTCAGGCTAAACAAACTGTGCTAAGAAATGGGTTTTTTTGTATTTCCCCCCTTCCCCCCTGCCCCCCGCCAGCAGATCCTCAAAGCCCAGGACAGATGTTCACTTTTGCCAGCATCTCTGGCAGAAGTTTTTGATCCCAGGGTGCTGCTAGAGGACCAGTCTGAGATTGTTCCTCAATGTGATTTGCCTGGAATAGATTACAGGAGCTCCCCCAAGGTACTCTGTTGGCTCAGCCATGGGCAGAGATGAATAGATGGTGAGGGAATAACTGACCAGTCTAGCTGACTTTTAAGAATGTTTGTCTACTGCCTCACTTAAATCTACATGTTTGTTTTTACTGGTATAAATCTTCCTTGGACAGACAGGCACTACCTTTGAATCTAGCCTGATATATAATTAACAGAACTGACTCCAGTACTGATTTTAGTATGAATTTATATAGGTCCAAAGATTTGCACTGGTGGACAACACCACAATCTAGGAAAGGAAGCACACTAAAGTGGAAAGCGTGTAAAACTTTGATGCCCAAGAGAAAGTTTAGTTACCTTTCTACCTACTGCCAATGGTAATAAGTCTGGATATCAAACAGTTATATGCAAGCATGTTGCTTTTTCCACTGAAGAAAGGTATTTTCCATGTTTCACTATCCATCATTTTTTCCAGTCTTACTCCCTCAAAATATGCTTCATTGGGATCACTTATATCTACCTAAAATACATCGAGAATTACAGAGTTTTTATATTTGATAGAAATCATACAGTATTCAAAACTGCTTGCAAAATACCATTTCAAACTTCCCAAGAGTTACTGTTAAACAGTAATTTACAAATATAGTTGCGATTCTGTCCCAGCAGAAATTACCTACGAGCAAACTTTCCTCAGCAGAGAACTTCTCAGTAAACGCGCTTATTATCCTAAAATCCTATCAGCAAATGAAGAAACTTCTTTAACTGGGACAATCCAAGCTGCACAGCTTTGGAACCCTGAGGTCTTAAAATATACTTAAATATACAAACATTTACACAATATAGAAAAACAGTAAATGAAGTTTGACTATTTTCACTTGCCAGACTAGCACAATTAGTTTCTCAAACTTCCCATATTACTGAAAATCTTCCGTGTTGTAACAAAAAAGAAAAAAATTTTAATCTGTTTAAGAGAACATTTATAATATACAAAGCAAATCTTTAAAGTGTGTGCTTTTGAAGAGATGGAAGACTTAATTACAAAATGCAGGGGGGAAAAATACAAGTTTTCTTTAGAGAATTTAATATGAATATTGACTTTCATCTTACCTGGAAGTAGACTGCAACTGCAAAACTGATCAGTTTACTGTTTTAATTGGGAGAAAACACCAGTTTTCTTTCTCCAGATAATCCTCCAGTTCCCAAACTGCCCATTTATCCCCATCGTATTTATGTTCATTGTGTTCTATGTTTGTGTTTGCTAAGTCCCAGCCTGACAGAGTGGAAGTTACCACAACCAGCGGAACCATTCTCACTAGTCTACCATAGGGAGTAACTGTAGTGTAATTCAACAGATTTATTCTTCAAGATTACTTTCTCTTTTATGATTGTTTTCAAAGGGACAATGTCATATTCAGAATTTGAATTCTTTTGCTGAAAATTAAACTGTGAGCAGTTTGGGCCTGCATTCTCAATAGGCTTTTTACATGGGTATGTTTATGAATTTACTCAAACATTTAAACATTCATAGAAACTACTAAGAATATGTGTTTCAGGACACAAATGTTTGTTCTTTTTGCTCTGGGACTCAGATCACAAATAATAAACACAACTCAATCTGTTCCAACCTTCATCTTCAAAAACAAACAAGCAACCCAACTGAGGAAAATTTACATGACCAGCTCTCCTTTCAATTTACATTTACTATCCCAATTTCCTTGCTAAGACTTCAGCTGAACATAATGTGTTTACTCAAAATTCTTTAAAGCAAATGTCATCCAAGTCTGAGACATCCAAGACATGCCTTTCCTAATCTGATTCTGCATGTAGCTTTCTTTCCTTCTTCCTCTTTTTTTAAGCCCAAACCAACCTTTAAGAATTACATTTCAGTATTCAAATGATTGCAATGACGTACCTTTACAGAATATTAGAAAGAACATAAAGAAACCCTTTCTGAAAAAACAGCAACTTATAATTGTCCTAATTTTTCCCAAATCTTTATGCTAATCCATTAGAGAAACCGCCTCCAGCAGGAACATAAGGCATGACTAATCACTGCTCGAATTTAACTGAGCTAATGTCTATTTATAATATAGGAAATGAAGGCAAAAAGCAACGCAGTGAATCTAATAACTGACTGCAGAGGAAATAATTTTGTTGCAAATTATTACATGCTGATGGCTCCATGTAATATAAAGAGATTCTATCCACCATAGTAGCCCCATCTTTGTTGGAAACAGAACTAGTCATATCATAAGTAAAATATTCATTTAAATATATTGCCTTTAGATTTTTAATACATGGGATATCCACACTTAGAACATTTAAAGATGGCTTTGAAGCAAAATTAAGGGACAAACTTTGTGTAAATATCTTCCTCCTCCCCTACCTGGAGCAAAATTTTTCAGTCATATAGGGGATAAAAACATTTCTTTCATACCAACTTTTTTTTTTTTTTAAACACACAAAAAAATTAGGTTCATCCAGAACATATACTGTATCTTTCAATAACTTATTTTTTCAGTATGAAATAGCATCTTCAAAAAGATGACAAACAGCAGTCATCTTGAAATGATCCTCTGAAAATAAATACTACCTGTAGAAAAAGCAGGAATAACATATGGGACTATTAAACTTAGAATTTTGCAATTTTTTTAAGTGATCTTTTGTATAATCAAAATGTAAACTACAAGATTGTAGACTGAAAAATAATTTTGAAATATTAAAAAAATAAAATGCAAACAATGTGTAATGTACAAATAAATGAAATAGTAAACAAGAAATCTGCCTAGATGAAGGAAACTCGGTGTTCATAAAGATTCTATTCAATTTCCAAAAAACATTTTTGTCTAGCATATATATTCACAGCATGTTCTCAAATGCCAAGTCAGATTTAGTAACAAGAGTATATAACGAAACATCATTTGGACACACAAAACATGAAATTAAGATAAATTTTTTTTTTAACCAATGTTGTATCAATCACATTTAAAATTTTTCTTAGAGCATGTGGTCAGATAAAACAGAAAACCAGAATGTATACATTGCTTTCTTTTAAGTAATGTTATGTACATTTTATTGCCAGTATATGCACAATGGTAAGCATAGAACTATAAATACACAATGTAATTAAACAGTAGAAAACAACAAGGATGTTACACGTAACAAAGGAAAGAGGAGATACTATTTTCTTGATGTAGCTGCTAAAAAGGGCTAGCGATGAGTTATGACAGTCTTGGTTTTAAGTCTTTACATATATTTCTACAACTTTTCCTCCAAATAAATCTCTGCAACGGCATTGCTTCTTTAACAACCACATCTTAGCTCTTTCTATTGGATTCACTTCAAACTAAAGTGAAAACAACCTTTCATGTAACTACAACATCTGACTTACTTTTTATTCAGTTTTGCTTTTCAGGGTTTCTAGCAAGTAAAGTGTATAAGTAATTTCTTATGATATTTGGCTGCAATGTTGAAGAATAGAGTTTTGAATACACACTAAGTGATAATTTGAAGAAAAAAAAAAAAAGAAGATTTTCTGTAGATAGTTCTTCCACCGGGTGCTATATGCAGCAGCTCAGTCAAAAATTAGTCACCCTGAAGAGGTAGAGAGAATTTTGCCTAGCATAGATCATCATCCTTGGCACTGCTATTTTCTCTCTTATCAGGATACACTTCCTACAACTAGACAACATCACAGTCAAAGGGAAAAAAAGTCAGGAAAAAAAAAGTTCCACCATTCCTGGGAAGGGCACTGTTTCATCCCAGTTCTCAGTTAATTAGCTTGCTGCTTATATCCAAGACCAGAAAAAAAGAAAAAAAAAGAAAAAGAACAGTTAGGGACACATTTACTTGATCTTTGTTCTCTTTCCATTATCAAGTTCATAAATACAAAGAACCATTATTCACAATAAACTAACTCTTTTTCAAAAATGGAAAAACAAACCCTGGAAACATTTCCACACCTTAATCCAGATGGGTCTTGAGGATGCTATTCAAGAAAACCATGCAAATAATTTGGTGCAGCTTTCCCAACTCATCCAAAATATATATTTTTTTTTTTTTTTTTTTAAATTAAAAGGTGGCAAGATCCATAGCATTTGTGACTATTCCCCCTCCCCCCCATTTAAATTCAATGCAGAAAATCTTGGTGCTTTTAGGAAGGTAACGAATAAATAGTTTTCTGCACTGTTGTCATAAAATCCCATGTGAGTTACAATACAAGACTACTTGTTCCAGCAATTAGGTTGAGAGGAAACATTCTAGTGATAAAGATAAATACATACTGAGCATGCTTGGGCAGAGCACTCCATTCTGAAGCATCCTGCTTGAAGAACGAAAGGTGACAAGGATGGTTCACGTCCATCAAGTGACCATTAACTCTGCTGCTAAAAAGCAGACTGCCACACTATCACCAGGTCGGCAATGCTACCCTGAAAGGGCTGTCTTCCACATTAAGAGGTACTGGTTGTACCAGTCCTCTACTGCGCACACTAAATTCTTATTTATGCAACAAACATACAACCAATGAACAATATCACTTTTACAGAACTGGATCAATCCAGCTTTTTTTTATAGGCATATTTCTCAATCT
This sequence comes from Fulmarus glacialis, assembly GCF_000690835.1. Taxonomy (NCBI): domain Eukaryota; kingdom Metazoa; phylum Chordata; class Aves; order Procellariiformes; family Procellariidae; genus Fulmarus; species Fulmarus glacialis. The sequence goes on along the minus strand of NW_009226481.1, from coordinate 60,332 downwards.
CCAGAATATCCCAAACAAGCTGTAAATACGATGAACCACCAACACAGTGAACAAGTCTCACTGCAGTTCAGACTAGTTCAGCCTTGGTTCACATCACTTCTTGTTTCTAGCGAAGGACATGATACTCAAACAAAATAGCAATAAAAAAGTAATGTTATCTCCAGCTGAATAAAAGCAACAGAATTTATATTTTAACTTCTGAAGCTTAAAGCATACCTTTTTAATTAGCATTAAAAAAATCTTTTTTTTAATACAATAACACTGGCAAAAGTTAATGGGAAGACACAGAGGATTGCGAACAGGATAACTGATGGATTAGATTACTTTTCAATTTTATTCTGCTTTGATCAACTGATATTAATACTGTTTTTCCTTGGATTTGGAATAATTCTATTGCAACAGTCACATGCAGGCTGAGGACAGCCGTTGGTTAAAGAAAAAAAAAAAAGAAAAAAAAAGAAAGGGAAAAAACCAAGAAAAAAGTTCCAAAAGTTGTATGTAAGAATTTTCCTTTCACTGAAGAGGGCCTTGCCCTTGCTTTAGGAGACCTGGTTAACTCTTGTCAGCTTCATTAGCTTTGTCCAGACATATCTGCTGTTGTATCCCCTGGTCCAGAGCCTGTTTGTGCACGTTTGATGTAAAGGTTCAATAATTTCATCTGCAAATTCAAGCCAGAAATTCACTTTGTTTAGTATTTGCAAACTGTACAGACTACAGGAATGGTACAACAAAGGAGACATTAAATCATTTTCTTTTCCCCAAAAGCAAAATTATATTTTACATAGTTGATTGAAAGGTAACATACTTGCCAATGAAAACATCAAACACAGCAAAATTTGTCACAAGGAAACCGCTCAAGCTTCTTTAAGCATGTAAAGAAGAGAATGATCTATGGTAGCTAGATTAAGATAGATGCACTATTTTCCTCAAATTGCAATGCTGTTCTAAATAAGGTAGGTTTTGGGTTTTTTTTCTTTTAAGTTAATGTTGAGGTTTTAAGCCTCTAGTTAAGAGTTGTTGATGCTGGTACTTACTAAAGCTTCCAATACTGTCTAGGATCACATTCAAGACAACCACTGTCAGAGAGTATTTTTAAGAAATAACTGTCTTACTCAAAGATATACAGAATTAATTGTCCTGTTTTATTCCCAACGACAAAGAGATTCACAATTAACATACAGCTGTTTGCATGCAATGTCAGAGATGTTGATAAAATCATAGATATCCTGAACCAAAAAGGACAACAGAGTGATTACTATTATTATTTCAAATTAGAGTACTGGAAGGACTGATGAAAGCAAAATAACAAGGAGGGAGAATAAATAAAACTGCTGTAACATCTACATATTACATTTATTGCTTTCCGATCAGAACTTGCATGAAAAACAAGACAAGAAATACTGATAGGAGAAGCCATGCTGAGTATAGCCATTATCACTACTACCAGGGATACAACGAGTAACTAAATGCATTAAACAGCAGTAAGAAACATAATATAGTATTTTTCTTAATGCTAAAGTTCATACACTTGCATAAATAAAGATCTATGGATTTTCCGTTTTGAACATTTTATGACAAAGTTACATTAATCCTTGGAGGGTTTCAGTAGCCCTGATATTCAAGTATATACGTTTATGAAACTTTCTGGCAATTGCAACCAAAATGCAAATGCATACATGCAATTATGAACCAAGATTTCTTTAAATGGTATCTTTTACTTACTTTACTGCCAGTGAGTTGACTGAGATGTGGTTTTAGTTCATCACCAATTACTGCATGAATGGCTACAAGGCAGAAAACACATGCCTTTCGAACACTGCTCTCTGAATTATCATAACCCTAGAAAGCAATAAAATTAACATTAATACCTTATCAGTTAATGATTAAAAGCCTCAGAAAGCTATTTACTTATTTACTATAATAAACACATTGAAGTCTACAGTAAATGAATGCTAGTGTAGCCCAATGAAGCATTCCAACAAAAACCCAAACACGCAAATACAGAGCATGCACTTAAAAAGCAGGCTGCTTATGAATCGCTATTGATAATCATTTTCCAGACTGAAATTAAAACGCACATAATTCTGTTCATAAGTTACACTGAAAACAGAGTTGCTGTCATGCAATAGGGCAGTACGTAAGAGAAATTGTTCTAGATTATACAGATATTTACTTAAAGCAGAAGACCACTCCGTTTAGAGCTTCCTTACTCTGAAAGAAGTAATCTCTTAACAACTAAAAACTCTTTTGTTAACTCCCATCTTGTTCCTTAATGATTTTGTTTCTTTTGCCACTTTGCTAGTACCGCATGCCTGGCTGTCTCACTCACACCCCCTTCTCAGAGGGCCCCTTCTCTGCCTCCACCTTCCTGCAGATGTATGATTGGCTCACACGCATTAAAGACAGAAATCTGCAGAATGCAGCTGTCAAACTCTGAAAAGTCTTTATGCAACACGTGCAAATTAACATATCTTGCTCTTGATAAGGTGGGAAAGGTTTTATTGTTAAAGACAAAGGAAGACAAACCTCTGATATCCTTCTCGTTTTATTAAACTTTCCCCAATCAACTGCTGCTTTCCTCCCCCAAACCCCAAGTGATAAAACCCTACAATTATACACAAATACAACATGGACACTTTCAGTCCAAATGATTACAACTTGGAAAAAGATAGAAACAACAAAAAAACTCTCTCATAACTGAACGTATCTACCAAGCTTAACTATAACCAGTACTTCATAACCTACTGAGATTTCCTCTGAGTTCTAACCACAGTTATAATTTAGCTACCTGCCAATCAAAGAGTTTGTTCTCACTGAGTTATTTTGGGTCAAAGCAGCCATCAGCTATCAGACAAATAAAATCCTTCATGAGTTCCAAGTGATATTATTTTTTAAAAGTCTTTGCAATTCTTATATATATGGTTTATTTTTTTTTGTTTGTTTGGTTTTTTCTTCTTCTTTTCTTTCTTTCCTCCTTCTCTCCTTACCTGTATTAGACCTGGCACAATCTCTGGTAAAAGCTGAGTAAGGGTTTCTTTAGATACTCTTTCTATGACTTTCGTCTGCATTTTGATTGCAGCCAGATTAATGGGGTAATCTGCCGTTTGGATAATTGGACAAAGAACTTTGATGCACTGATCTGGGCTAATGGAAGTGGCCAGCATGGAAGCAGCTTCTTCAGCAGATCTCACCACCTATTTAAAGAATAAGTAAAAGACATGGAAAAATTATTTACAAGAGACTGTTACTATGGCCTGTTATCTCGCAGGAATGGTCTTGAGCATAAAAATTTCCTACCCAGAGCTCTACAATATTGTAGAAATATGTGAATAAAGAGCCTTCTGAAAATCTGTTTACAAGATTCCAACTGTTGGATGTACTTTCCTAAAAACAAGATTCTTCCCAATATTCTGTGGCTAATCTGTATCTGTGGCTAATCTGTATCTGTGGCAATATGCATATCAGTTTTTCAAACCTGCTTGTTGAATCGGATCTGAAGTTTCTCTATTCTGCAATACCCTCCCAACTACATATTGAGATATCACCACCTTTGTAAATCTGTAATTTCTTGTCTTGTCATTTGTTATTGCGTGTTAGGTCAGCGACCACTGACAAGACATGTTTTCACATTCATCTCAGAATCATGTTTAATGACATGCCTAGATTGCTACTTTTAGAAGTCAATCTAGCTGTTTCTCCTCCCCTCTAAGTTTGAAAGAAACTATGACAAGAGAGTACTTTAAGCCTGAAGAATATGAAGAACAAGCAGAACTAGAGTAATTAGGTAGGAAGTCAATAGGTACAGAAGCTCGGGATACAACATGAGCACAACAGAGAAAATTCACATATTAGTGCAGCTGTGGCGTCTGCCATCTAACAAGACAAACCGCTGTACAAAATCAGCGTCAGTGACACTGATGTGAAATGTTTAATATTGGGGTCATTACTGTATTTGTGTTTCTTATATCTACACGCATTATCCTTTATTGTGTATGCGTGCATCACAAATACTTCTGAGCAAGATTACAGTTATCCTTCTACTTCTGAATCAGCCACTATTCTCGGCCACAACGAACTCCTCCCTTTGATATGTTCCTGTGCGTTCTCCCCTAACAACATTCAAAGCCAAGCTCTCGAATGGTGCAGAGCTGGCTAAAATTGGAAAGGGTTGACAATTCCTTGCCATGTTCGGTCCCATCTCTCAACCATGAACCTTAATGAAATCCAAAAGCTTGTTGTAGAGCTCCAGGACACCCATATCTGGCTTAAGACATCATGCAAGGAAAAAACTCCCTTCGTTTACTCCCTGAGGAGCTATAATGACACATCGTTGGTTACTATGTCCTCTTGGACAGCACCCAAAGCAATTGTTATTAGGGCTGATATTAAGCATTTGAGAGCTTATAAAATTGCAGTTGTTCTTTTTCTTGCATACCCATGTTAACTAATAACAGCTGAATGCTTGATTATTAAACAAATTACTTCCTCAGTAAGATCTAACTAACTTCTCAAACATTTTTTGGACAGCTGTTTCATTTTGAAATAATTTGTCATAATCTCAAGCAAATAGAATAACTGATTACTAACCTCCTTATGAGGATCCTTATGTGCTTCTAATGTCTTCATGATTGTGAGCTCTGCATAATTCTTAAACCTTGCTGGCTGGTTTCTTAGAATTTCTCTTAGAACTTTCAATGCCAAAGCTCTAATAGCATGCTAAAGATTTAATATTAAAATAAATGAGTTATGTATCTTTAAACAGACATACGTTTTAACATTTGTTCAGCAGCTGGAAGAGTCTTCGATAATGGAAAAATACCAGCTTATGCTCTACGCAAATATTTAAAGCATGAACCTAGTGTTAACAAATAAAGCTAGGAAAAAATCTTCAGTTTCTCACTCTTCTTGATCTCTCTTTTTGCAGATAATTCAGGTGGCATATCATAAACATGTTCCTAACCTGAGTTATCTACTTTACCCAGAAGTTAAGTTGCAAACAATTTAACTCTTCACAAGTGCTGATAAAACCTTTAGCATCACATCATGCAAGTACATTTTTTAAAATTTTTTTACAAATTATTATTATTTTTTAAATCAAAACCAAGTATTAGTGTCTTTTTGATCCTCAGTAATTTAAAAAACATGGCCCTTGCAGAGAACCAATTACATAGAACTCAGACTCTTCACAATAAGCATGGCTGTATTTTAGAAATATATTTTTAAATGCTTTGCCACACATGATGTTTTTATATTCTAGATTCCACCAGGGGCTATTAACAGGTAAGCTTTGGATCCCAGTGAAAAATGTTTCATTTAATCTATCGCATGGGAATTGACAAATAAGAATACTTGAGAAGGTAAGTATTACTGATGCCCTTTTCACAATCAGGGCATTCAGACTTCATGACATTTTTGTATTTCCACAGTTTTTTATTTTTCAAGGCTAACTGGAATTTGTGCCCTTCCTACAACCCATACAAATTCCAAAGATACTGAAAGGAAACCATGTGCTTTGTTAACATTCTTAACTGGATTAATCTGAATTTACCTCTTTATCTCCAAGTGTTTCAAGCAGCAAAAGTAGTATTGTTTTGAAGTGCTCATCCCAAACACCAAAAGACTCTTCCTGAGTTAACTTCATGAGCTCGTACAGGGCAGCCTTTCTTTCCTCAACTCTCTCATTATGGTTTGATAACTCTTTCAGTAACTCTGCAACCAGATCAGAATGGTCCATGGGAGGCTCTGTCAAAAAGGAATACACACACACACAGTTCTTAGATCATTGCAAATAAATATTAGTGCCTGCTGTACAACTGAAGGATATTTTCTAGGATGGCTAGCTGGCTTTCTAGCATGCTTTTATTTTTTTCCCTGAATTTGTCTGCAAAAATTGCAATTTGACTACTACATTTTCAGTGCAGTCAACATTGCTAACAAGCTTACAATCACCAAAAAAACCCTACAATGATATTGCAAAAAATCCCCTGTAAGCTAATTTACTGCAAGAGTTTTTATGCCTGCAATACCCAAAGTGATAAGTACTCTGCATCCTTTCAAATCTGATCTATACACGAAGTGCTACCTTTTCCATATGACCCTTCCATCCAAGTTTATACCTTTGTCTTTTCTCTATTAGTATGACAGAATTAGGCTTTTGTAAGCCATGGTTCCACAGCAATAGCTAGGCTGTTAACACAAACAGGGAAAAAAAAAATGCACAAGAATGGTGCTTGGTACAAAATAGCTGAAATAGAAGCAAACCAAAGCCATTAGTCCCACAGAGGTTCCCAATAGCAGTCATTACGAGGTGGCTCTGGATTTTAGTTTTGATTAGAGAGGATTCCATGATGATGGAAAAATGCATTAGTAATACAACCCATATTTGTAAACACTGGACTGCGAACAGAGAGATCTGCAAACAGTCAAGAAACTTAAAAACAGCCTTAATGAAAATTAAATATCAAGTTGTTGCCTTTATTCCATCATCAAGACCCATTTAGCCTTTAAGAAAGAAAAGCATATAGCTTCCATCTTTGCACTGAGACTTCTGGATAAATTAACAGAAACACACATTTTTTTCTGGAAAAAGGTTGAAAGTATTGGCATAAAATGCAAATGTTCCTGCATTGCATCTTGCCTAAAATGATTCCATTTATTGACACATTAAATACATTCTCCATAACAAATTTATTAGGTCATATACTGAGAAACCGCAGCCCTTCAACATCTTATATTACTGTATCCAATATTGTAACTTATAAATGCTGTACAGAGCACCTATACAAAGAAACAAGTAAAAGCTGAATACTACCTATCAAGTATCTCAAAATCACACATCAGCTACCTTAAAAATCACAGTTTTTGTACCCAACATTCCTATTTGCATTCTGTTTTGCATGAATAATCAGGAGCACGAGCACCTGAAAGCAGAAAATTTTTTCTGCAAGCACTTCTACTGCCTCTATATTAATGCATGCTTTGCAGACTCTCTAAATGGATCATTAATGTTTGCCTAAAGGACAGACTGAAATTACATTAGGAAGGTTATTAATTAGTACAGATGTGCAGAACGGACAATCACTTTTACAGAAGCAAGATCATTACTTTTATTACCAGAACTATTACACTTGTTCTACCAAACTGTGAGGATGTCGTGGTTTAACCCCAGTCAGCAACTAAGCACCACACAGCCACTCACTCCCCACCCAGTGGGATGGGAGAGAGAATAGGAAGGGCAGAAGTAAGAAAACTCATGGGTTGAGATAAGAACAGTTTAATACTTGAAATCATCATCATAGTAATAGTAATAGTAATTAAGAGGAAACCAGAGAGAGAGAGAGAGAACCCAGGGCAAAAAAAAAAAACAAGTGATGCAACCGCTCACCGCCCACCGCCCACCACCCAGCCAGTCCCCAAGCAGCGATCACGCCCCTTCCCCCAATTTATATACTGAGCATGATGTCATATGGTATGGAATATCCTTTTGGCCAGTTTGGGTCAGCTGTCCTGGCTGTGCCCCCTCCCAGCTTCTCGTGCACCTGGCAGAGCTTGGGAAGCTGAAAAGTCCTCGACTCCCGTAAACACTACTTAGCAACAACTCAAACATCAGTGTGTTATCAACATTATTCTCATCCTAAATCCAAACCACAGCACTTATACCAGCTACCAGGAAGAAAATTAACTCTATCCCAGCCGAAACCAGGACAGAGGATTACAACTATAGTAAATCCTGTTTTGGGGAATGCATATTGACACATTAATTAGCAAAACTATCCATATCTATTTGAATAAAGTTATTTTCACTGTAGGAGTATGACAATGAAATAAGTGGCAACTTGAATGTATGGAGGGAAGGGGTAAAGAGAGGCGAAGGTAGCAGCCATGTCCATGCAGAAATAAGGGGAGGAAAGAAGCTCCATTAGTGCAGGAAATAGCTGGAATTCCTGAAAAACATGAAAACAACCAAGAGGGATGTGCCTTCACAGCCTGTATTTTCCATTCCTCCGTATGACTTAGCACCCAGTGTTTCATTTCCAAACATTCTCCAGATAAGAATGGAGAAGTGTAAAAGTCATCATATTCAAAGTCTACTCTCAAAATTTCTTTTTCAGAGAGAAAACAAAACACAAACAAGGAGCAGATGCAATTCCTTCATCTGAATGAATTAAAATATGCATTAGACAGAAATATTTGATGAAGAACAGCTCTTCTCAAACCAATCAAATAAAAGCCTTTTGACAGGATAAACAGTGTAGGGGTTAAAAGGGAAAATGTAGGTATGTCCTGAATTTAGTAAAGATTTTCCCACTGGCACCCACAGCATCTTAATACAGAAGTTACGCAAGCTTGGCCAAAAAAGCCAACGAAGTGGGTGCAAAACTTGATGAATCACTTACAAGGTGATGGGACTATAAATGGCTTTCTACTAATCTAGGAGGATACGAATGATGTCCCTGCTCGGGTCTGTGCAGAGCCTGGTTCTGTTTGATGCTTTTGTTCATGCTATCGAAGAAATATAGAGACCACTTATAAAATCTGCAGATGACATCAATTTAAGAGCAGTTGCAAACATTCTGCAGAACAGGATAAAAATTGAAAATGATCATGATAAATCAGAGGAACGGTCTGAAAGAAAAAAGTGTAAGGCAAGACACAGAAGCAGAAATCTTAAGCCCGTATACAAAGTGGCAGGTAAAAAGGAAGATGTTTGGAAAACACAGTCCATGGAATTAAGCTGAAATAAATAAGCTGCTTTGAAGAGGAACACTGTTTTTCAACCAGAGCTGGTGGACTGCTTTTAAGGAGTCTGGAAGCGACTTAGAAAGGCAGGTTTCCCTATGCTTCAGATAAAGAGCATCTCCCTTGGGGCAGGGGGGGTGGGGAGAAAGTGCTAGTGTTGGAAGATTTAGGCTGTTACTCTGAAAACCTTTTTACTGTAAGAGAGGCAAAACACTCAAATGGCCACATGGAGTACACTGTAGCGTCTCCTCCACTGGAAATTTTCAACTGTTAGACAAACCATCTGCAGAATACATGTTCATGCCTCAGTGCTGTTGGTGGACTATATAGGCAGTTATGGTTTTTCCATCTAGCCCTGTATTTCTGCATCTTTCTCCCAGTAACTCTCCCCTATGCGAGGATAGCTGGGAGCCCAGTAAAAACAGGACCTTCTGTCATTAACAGGCAGCAATTCTGTGAAGTTTCTGAAAATTAAAATCTAGCGTCCAACGAGCACTTCAGGTTTATGGGAAAAGCAGCATGCAACTCCTAACTGAGGAATTGCAGGCACAAAGTATTTTGCCAAGTGTATCTTTTTTCATGCAGACTTTTTCAAAGTTATCTTAGATAAAATTCTAAAAGTAACACACAAATGACAGAATGCACAGGGTATAACTAAAAACTAAGGGCGAACACAGGAATGAATGCAAGTACTTTGTTAAGATCCATTAAAGACCAGACCTAAATAATGCATTGCACTAATCCTCCAGCCAGGACAAACTAATACTGGATCGGGATGCTTCACTCCAGCCAGTCATGAGTTTTTACAAAACTAGAACATGCTGGCGCAGCACAGATTGCATTCGGTTTAATGCAATATCCAGAAATACGTTGTCAGAAGGTATAAAGAGGCTTATCCCATGTAACAACAGGATCCCTGTAATACAGAATCTCAATCATAAACTGGCTCTGTATGTGGATGACAAAAGTATTTAATTATTGATATTTATGTGACATGATTTGTAAAAATTTTCTTTCCCCTCAATCTTTTTCAGAAGATAATAATTGACCATATGCCTCTTCACTAAACAGAAGAGAAAACAAAGAAATGCACCTTACTTGGATTTGGTTTTAATTTAATGTAAACTTGAAGCCAACTGATAGAATAGCTGAATAAAACACCAACTCAGAAAATAGCTTTGTTTTTCAACAGTTCCTGTAACACTTCTTTGCTAGATGACAAAAGAAAACCAGTCAGAACAGGGGAAAATTCATTTGTCCCTCACTATTAAGAAATTTGTTTACTTAACAACTGATTTTATTCTATAACTGAATATGAAATAGTAACAATAATGAATACCAGATTATAAAAACCACCTACTATTTAAAATAACGATAGTAGTGATACTTTGAAACCTTCCCAACATTTAGATATAAAAAATTACCCAAAGATATACTGAGAGATATTAAAAAGAAGGTCTAGAAGCCTACAAAACAACAGCCTAAGTTCCTAGATTTACATGGGCTAAATGAACCAACTTCCTGGGAAAAGCTGGTGGGTTTTGTTTGTGTGTTTTTTGGTGTTTTTTTGTTGTTGTTTTGTTTGTTTTTTTAAAAGAATGTTTAGTCAATAGAAAACGCCAATGTCATGTTTCAAATACAAATATATTACTAACAAAACAGTTAATCTTTCACCTAATTCCCAAACTGGTTTGATCCAGTTTTACTTCCTTGCTGAAAATATCTGCCCCCCACCCCACCCTTTAAATTTCAATCATAAAGCAATCTGGTAACTAAATTTATATTGACAATTACAGGATGTGCTACCAGAAGTATACAATATAGTTCAGTATTTCTCATTTTTTACCCTTAATCTCTACAAATACCAAGTAATCCAACAATGTCACTCAAAAGGATTACTAACAAAGAATAATTCGAAATACAGTATTTATAAAAACCTCTCAAAGAAGCAGCACTGGTGCAATATATATTGCACTGGTGCAATATATATTGCTAATAATAAATTCAGAAACTGAACTAAAGGAGGGAAAAATCTCACCATTTTTCTTTAGCACAGAATGCAATCTGAAGCTTACCATCAGGAAATTGCTCTGCATCATCATCAAACATGGCTTCTTTCAAAGCAGATTTATTAAATGAACTGATAGCATCAGAATAATTGTATGGGTTATAATCTCGTGAACGTGGCGAAGAGTGGGGAGGCATTGTGTTGAGTAATGATGTTTTGTTATCAAGAGCTGTTCGGCCTGTATCGCTCACACCACTTCCTGCTCGTAGGTCTACTATTCCAGAAGCACTGCAAATCTGCAGGAAAAGAAATATCATAGGAGCATATGAAATACACACTTACGCTTTTCACTTAACTACATTACTAATTCATCTATGTAGAAAAACTTAGAAATTTCAAAAAGTTTACAAATTTCAAAAATTTCAAACTAGCCTTCAAATAAGAAGTCTTAGAAGCAGTTCCCTAAACTTTGCTTTCCTTCAAAAAAAAACCAAAGAAAGCGTACATAGTCCAAAAAAATTCATGAACTAGAAACAGCTGTCAGTATTTTATCTCAGATGTTTGATGCTAAGAAATTAAAAACATGTTTAAGCACATACATAACTGGTAAGCTCAATAAATCTGAAAATCAAAGTTCCATAGAAACAGAAGTTTAAAACACTGCATGTAGCACTGAAAAACCCACAGGTTTTGTACAGAATAAAAACAAAACCTTTGGAAAAACATATATTAAGGTGCAGACCTCTCAAAAATGAACTCCAGCTGTTTTGCAAGATAATCTATTTTAAAATTGCTAACATTTTAAATAAACAAACAGCTAGCGCTACTTAGAATTAGCATTTACATTTCAAAAATGTGGTTCAAGACTAGGAACATATTTTTCTAAAGCTCTGAAGTAATTTAGGAGAAACGTCCCATTTCAGAAGTCATAACATATAAACCTACTGAAAAAGATGCTTTATCACCTGTAGTAAATCAGTAATTGGCTTGGCTTGCTGATACCAAGATGCACTGAGTTTAAATACTCACTGAATCGCCATCATCTTTTTTGGAATCTCGTTTTACAGGCTCATTCATATCTTCCTGGCTACGAAAACTGAAATTCTGAATGGCTTCAGTGACTCCACGAAGAGAGCTGTAAATATCTTCAGAATTCATATTTTCAGTGTCATAGTCAAATGCACTGTGGGCCACAGAGAAGGACATAGAAATTACGATGGACTTACTTTGTGACCCCAGATTTTTAAATAACATTAGCATGGAACTACAGAGACTCAAGAAATAGTAATAAAATAATTATTTTTCTTAAAACACATTAAGGAAGAAAGCTGGCTCTCCACATAAGAAAATTGTGCTATGGTACATCTTAGTAAGTGTACTGCCACTGACAGAAAAAGCACTGGGAGTAGCTAGCTAAGGGAAGGGCTACATTATGCAACAGCATCTGCCTGAAGAAAGAAACTTCTTTTGCTCTGTTTTATGAGTATGAAACAACTGGGATTTTTACATCATTCTCTCTGAAAAAAGTTCCAAACTGAGGAGGACTGATAAAATAATTTTCAAAGTTGATTGCTAAAAGGCAAAATTACAAAATCCACTTCACTGGCAACATCGGTATCACAAAATTACAGACCTGAACATTTATGAACTACTACTTTTTTAGTCTCCCCAATATTAAGTCTGGGTTGATGACCTAGCTGACCTATTCTAACACTTGCTAGAGATGAACACTTCCATTTCTTCTCTTGCTAATCCATTCGCACTCCAAGGTGCACAGCCCTTCCCACCTCAGGTCAGCCCTGGCACTTGTCAGACCCTTCAGGGAGGCTAAGTAGTTCACTGCACTGTCATTCTGTGGAGGGAGGAGGATAATTTTTCAGCATCTGTCACTTTGTGCAAAATTCAGTCCACGCTTTCACTGTTGGGGTTACAATCTTGGATAACATGTAATGAAGCCTTAGATGCAGAACTGTAGCAACATCAGCCTACATTACCTTGGTGACAAAGTGTTCTGCGATGTATTGGTTGGGGAAGTGAGAGGACTTGACCAACTTGCTGGGGAGCGTGGAGTAGGTCTTGTTAAAGGACTTCCCATTGATCCCTGGAGGAGGAGAGGTGAGAAGAGATACTCCAGTAGGACTTCAGCTTCCCTTTTAACTTATTATTGTATTTATTTATTTTCTAGTGCCCAGAAACATTTAAAGAGCTTCTATTTAGTTTCTTGGATTGGCTAATGAATTACTAGTAACTTAAATCAGGTATAACTTTGAAACGAGTAAAGTAAAAGATAAACTACTCTTAAAAAGCACATTCAAACTAAGTCACTTGGAAGCAACATAGAAAGTATCATTCTCTGGAGGAAAAAGAAAAGGCATTCCATAAAGAGTGATATCTGGTATTAAGACAGACTTCTACATAGGATTTGGGTTGCCTCCCCTCCTCTACCAACTTTCTTGCTCTTCCAAATAACTCTACTGAAACGGACTTATGTTCAAAACACCAGTAAGTTCAGAAAGAATAATGAGAGGTGCAGATACCTGACCACTGTTGCCTGTATTCCGGAGATGATTATGGAGAAGCTTTGTGGCTCCATCCTGAAATGTTTTTGGTAAAGCACCCAATAGCATTGTAAACTCTGGGGTGTTGAGTTCAAAAAGGGAAATCAGCACTGATTGTGCAGCCTAGAAGATGATAGAGATTGAAGACATTAATTTGAGTTTCTAAAGTAATTTTATCAGCAAGAGATGCTATAATGAATGGTAATCACAAAACATGACTTAAGTCTTGATCAAGCTTGAATAAAGATGTTAACAGATGTGAACAAAAGCAATTCATATTTGCTGGTAAGCTGGAAGTTCAGATATTGATAAATCCAGGCACACAACAATGAGCTTACACTTTACACAATCATTCTAACAAGCAGTCTTTCAGAAACGTGCTCCTCATCTCCCCCCCCACCCCCACCCCAGATCCCTACTTACTAAAAAAGTACTGGAATTCGCAAAATGGCTTTTAAAGGGTTTGGCAAGTTGAACAAATTTAAAGACAGGAATGGAACACGCCAGGCAGGAACGAGCCGGCAATGCCTTCTCCTGAGTTCTGCAAGTGGTAATTACAGATGATGGATAATCAATACACTAACTTGAAAAGGAACAGTTATCACTTTAGAAATTAAAAAAAAACCAAACCAAACTGATACCCTAATTTGGAATGAGACGGTCTTGATTTTGAGTTGTGATCACAGCACTTGATACTCTTTATAACTTATCCTACACCTGAACTAGTTAGTTAACCTTCCCCCCTTCCCGCCCTGCTTCCTTTATCTTTTTAAAAGGTAGGCAAACATCATGAGGAATAATTTAGCTGACTACATATTTTAAAGATGAAAACTGTTAAGTATTGGAGTTTGTAGTCTACTGGTTGCCACCTCCCACACCCTCAATTTTAATAGTTCATCTTTAATGTTATCCTACAGCATGTTTTACTATATGTATTTTTTTTATCTGAATCAAAAATGAGAGCTCTTTACTGACAAAGCAACACAGTTACGCAATGGTTGGGTTCCCTCTAGTAACGGAATGTTGACTGCATGACTTAGTAATGTTTGTACAGTTTGATGAATATTCACTGAATAGGCTAACAAACCTGTCAACATAGCAACTGAACTAACACATGCAATGAAGGGCTAGAGATTAAGTTCTCCGGAATTGTTTAATAGTTTCTTTGTAGTACAAAACTCTGATTCTAAGATTAACCAACTATGTCTAGTTTATACAGCTCGCCATCAAGGTCTGCCACACACTGGAGAGAACCAGTGCCTCACGCTAGAGAGAATGATAGGCAGCTTGTTTAAGCAGCAATATACTTCAAGCAAGTAGTTTAGAAAATTCTTTTAGACATTTATTTCCCTCCTTTTGCTTCCAGAGCAATGAACTGTAGCATTTTTTAATTAAAAGTGGAAAGCCAAAGTATGAGCACACATACCAGCACACATCTTAGTATTAAGTTTAATGACAAAAATACTAACATGTTAGATTACCACAAATTATCTTTGCACACTCGTGACTGGCTGTTTTCTTTAACTCTTATTCCCTTCTCCCTCTGATAGCCTTCCCTTCAAGTGAACACCCTGAATGCCCTCTACAATCTGTCTTTAATGTTTCCCTTGTTATTTCTTATGGTTAGTCTTCAAGAAGGAAATTGGTATCAGTATCAGAAATTGATACAAAGCAAAACCAAAACAAATCCTGCAACTGAGCAAAGGCTGGGAATTACCACTTTCCTTTTTCTGTCCTGTTATCCATGTCTCCACTCCACAACACTGTCTATTTAAGCTGCCAATAAAATAACACAATAGACAGTCCACAGTCGTATCAGCAAAGGAACAGATACTATCAAGTCTGCCCAGAATGAAGCTCCAGCTAAAGTATCAAAATTAATATTGACTCACAGAAGGTTTTCAACTACGTAATTATCTATTTTCTCTCCCTCTTCCTTGGGGGGGGAAAAAAAAAAAAAAGCATTTTAGAGTATTTGGAGGCTTTTCTCCTCAGCGTAAGCTCTCTCTCTTGAGATTTAAGTCCAGTCACACAGATAATATCTTTAAAAGTCTGCAATAAGGATGAGAAATATTTGTTTGGTTTGGTTTTGTTCTTAGAAGAATCCTAAGAAGATTCTAATTCTTTTCAGAGGAATTCTAATCTTAGAAGAAATCTAAGTTCTGAAACATAGAATTTTATCTTCCAGAAAAGTCCCATGTCACTGAACTGCAGTAAGTGTGCCCAACTTTAGACTAATAAAAGAAAAAGGGATTTTTCATAATACTTAGTACTGGAAATATTTTTATTGAAAAAAAGAAACAAACCCATCAATTACACAGAAATACACTTGGCAAAAACTTTTAATTTAAAGAAATCATTCTAAATGCTATAAGCTTATTAAAATAAATAAAATGAAAAAGCCTGTGATAAGCAGGCTGTGAAACCTGTTAAGAGAATGAAACATTTTATACCATCAGAATAACTCTTTTGAACTACTTATTCGTGAAATTTTATTTTCAGGAGTTATTAAAGGCTATTGGCAGTTAGCTGCCTCTAACAGCTGTGTTATGGAAAGAAAAAATAAAATAAGAAAACTTCATATCATTAAGGTGTTCCAGATGACTAAACTCACTGGCAATTCTTTCCATGATTCAGTTACTTATTGGCATAAAAATGCTTATTAGAGATATGAACCATCAGATAAGACAGCTTGCCACGTGTCTTAGTACTAAAACTTTACTGATTTAGAAGATAGTGCTGCTTCAATTCTCCTCCTGTTTTATAGTCTTATACATGTCACTAGGACATGGTACTAGGCAAGAGAAGTCCATAGGATATAATCTGTTACTGCTTTCTCATACTCGTGAAGTTATATAAGAAGTGAAAGACAGAGACATTATCTCCAGTATAAACTCTCCTATGTTTTTTTATTACATATTACAAACATTCCAGATATCAAGAAGTTGTGGAAGTTATTTTTATTTTTGTTCTCTTCACATTACGCACTTAGTGAAACAGCTCCCACTGTTTTCTCTCAATTCTCTCCCACAAAACATCCCTCCTAAAGAAAGGAAGTTTTGGTACTGTTTCCAGAAATGATGAAGTTGCCAAAAGTCAAACGTAATTGAAAATAGCAAAGGAAATCTAAACAAATAAATTGTTCCAACTCTTCAAACTGAAGAAACAAAGAGAGAAAAAGGAACAGAAGAGTTAGTTCTCTGTGTCAAAGATGCTTGCATTTGTAAGATAAAGTAAATATGTTTATTTAGCATTCAAAAAGCATTAGCATGCTGATAACAGCAGCTAACACCGAATGGCTGGTGACAATCAGAACAAAACCAACAAAACTCTACTCCATCAAACTGCAAACAAAATTAAAATATTTTTGCTTTCTATAATCGGAAAGACTATTTAGAAACCCTTTCCAAAGACTGCATTAGTACATTTCTCATGGTTATTCTGTATCCCTGGTATATCTACACAGCTCACAAATACTAATTTTCTCTTCACAACAGTTATGTGGAAAAGAGAGTTTTGCACTGGAACTGCAGCATTACAAGAACAAACCTTTGATACTACCTTATTAAAGCACAAACTTTCTTTTGTCAAAGGGTCAACAGTTATTCACCTATCTTTTGTTAAACAGAAAGGATTCGAGAAAATTCAACAGATTGAACTGAATTTGCTACCAAACTTACCATTCCTGTTAAGAATGTGCTATTAGTATCACAGAGGGTGGTCTCTGAAGTAATATTAAAACTATAGAAAATGCCCACTGAAGAGATTTTAATACTAGGTAGTGCTTGAAACAAAGTTATTCCTTGTATTATGAAAGATAATCTCAACATATTAACATACATGAAAATACACACCTAACAGAGTTTCAAGATGTGTTCATTTTAAATTTTTACTTAAATATTCTTAAACATACAATTTTTGGCAAAGTTTTACTTTGTCGGTCCTGATACTTTATACAGAAAAATTAGGTGTGTTTGCTGAGAAGGATATAAAAGTATCTTTTCTCTATGAAAGAATAAGTTTGTTTTTAAAGAAAAAAGTTTTTTTTTTGTTTAGGCAAGAAATATTAGCTTCTCTAATTTGCCAAGATACTTGGAATGTACGGCAATTCTAAGCACACATTAACAAACATACCTTCCTAACATCTGAGCTTTTAGGTTCTGTGGTCCAGGTGATGATTCGAGACACTGCTAACCTAGTTTCACTTGAATTTACAAAATCTCCTGGATCCATCTGTTGCGCAAGTGTCTCTATGTACTTAAGGATTGCAACTTTGACCTGCAAAGAGAAATAGAGTCAAGTGGACAATAAAAATGGTGTGCTGCAAGAGCAAGTGTGCTCACAGAGTAGAGTGTTCATTCCCTAAAATGAAGATGATTTTTTTTCCAATTAAAATAAACATCTTTTCAGCATTGATATAAAACTCTATACAATAAATCCATTTACAAATGGATGTAACATTTCAAGAAGGGAGTTATTCCACAGAAATTCAAATATTAATAGAAATCTTAGATTTTACTGGTAGCAACTGAAAGATACACAAATCATTGCATATGCAGAAGCTTGTATTTAACAAAAAGAGAACCAAGTACTCAGAATATTTAAGAATATTCAGGATTGTAAAGAATTATTCAGAATTATTAAGAACTTTTTTCAAGTACCAAAATGAAAAATTAACATCATCTGATGAACCAATAATCAGTTCCTATTAGGTCCTACCATGTAGTTAACACTCAGCATTCTTCTATAAAACACCAGAGTTCAGCAGTCACTATCTTTGGGGATAAGCCACATGAATCTTCCCATTAAATACTAAAAAAGTATGGAATAGAATTTCTACAAAAGACTTAGAAAGGGTCACATGCACACTTTTCCTTTAGAAGACAGAGACATGGATTTACCAGGAGGACAGAAAAACTGCTTTACTCCCTCATTTATCTGAGCATCGTTCTCCTACTCCACCAACTCCCTCTACTCGTTAAGCAGAATTACTGTTTTATACATCCCAGACTGCAGCCTCTCTCTAGCTTCTCCAAAATTGCACCACTGCACAGCTTTGGGCAAAGGGCTATGATGCCTGTATCTTCCTTAAATATTTATATCCTCAACTCCTGCTGCCTCAGAGATTTGTCATGCAACCCATCAATAAAAATGGTGAACATTTATTTAGGCCACCTATTTGACTTAGCTGCTTTCATTTCCATTAATGACTGTAGTGAACCAGAAATACCTACCAGGAGCAAGACACCTATGTCCATCATAACCAAAGACAAAAGTTCTGGGTGTATTTTTAATTGTTCACGTCTTGTAGTACAACTGTTCTGAGCAAAGCTATTTAGAAATTTCCCTTAGTCATCAAAACTTGCAACCTATTAAAAACTCAAGATACACTAAGTGACACACACATTAGTGATAGCCGATACATGTAGATTAATAATGAATACTTCATTTTCACAGCAGTTGCTAAAGCTCGACTTCTCCAAAGTTATACAACAAGCAGCAGCTGGAGGCTTTCATCTCATGCAGATCAATGCAGTAAAACCCACACTATTCATTAGATTCTTTTGAAGAAAAAAAAAATCCCACAAACATCTCCGCAGCAAAAAGCCTTAGGCTACATGGTTTTCCAAATACAAAGTAATAAAGTTAAAATTTCTAGATTATCAAGTGAAACCATTACGACAGCACTATGTTTCACTGTTCACGATTTAAATATATGTAATATCACACCTTAAAAAAATTACTGGTAAGAACTGTAACACTTAGAACATCCAGAGGCATTTCTCCCAATGAAAAAATTCTGGAGTACTGTATCCGAGAGAGCAGTATTATTTAGTGTTTAAACTACTCCCACAGAATAAATCGCACAGACTTCTGAAAGATGGAGGCTCTCAGGAGACAGAAGAGCACTGAACAGAAGATGAATAGAGAGAGTTCGCATTAATAAAGCTCTTCACAGTGAGACAGATACCCAAAGCTAAGTTTGACAGAGAGTGTTTTTCACAAATTTGCTTGAATTTTGAAGAAATTCTGGAAGGGGTACCCTTCTATCCTCAAATATAACAAGACAGTATTATTATGGATAAAAAAAGCACCCTGAAGTAAACTCCGTAAGAGCAGCAAATCTACTTACGATGTATTTTTGTCACTATTTCCAGTAAGTACATACAGAGTTGAGATTTAGAAATAAAAGGTCTAACATAGTTCTCTTCAACAATCCATTTAATCTCTCTGAGAGAGGAGATATACAATTTTTGACTGCAATGAAAGCAGCTCCAGGAATTCTTACAATGAATATTTGCTGTTAATCTGAAACCACTGTCTATGAAGTTGTTTAATACTGTCTTGACTTTCTTTGTACTCTTCTAGGTTGAATTTATTGTACTTTTGCTGGACTATAAAAGAGACATTTTTCCTGTAAAGCATATAACGCAAACAGACTTTTTTTTTTTTTAAGAATAGCACTGCTGTAGTAAGTGAGCTGAAATACAGATCAAGCCACAATTAGCACTATTACTCACAAAAAAAAAGATTAGACATAAATGGAACTAAAGTGCTTCATAACTGTCTTTCACAGATAATGAAACGACAAATTCTGGCACAAAAATATGTGCAACTACCTCCAGGGATTCATGAAATACTGTAAGGATGCTACACAGTCAGTGCCAGAAGGCAAATTGTTTTCCTGTCCTGTGAAACATTTGAGATTTACAGAGTTTCATTTGCTGCATCAGGGTAAGACAAAAGAAACATTTCACGTAACAGGAAAAAAGAAAAAAGGAGAGAGGAATGTAGAGAGGCTGCTTTACTTAAACCAGAAAAAAGTCCATCTCTTACAGTGCTTTCTTGGGACATGAGAGACTCTACTCTGCCTTACTCAGACTGAATACAAGCAATAACGCAAAATGACTTTCAGATTGCCAGATCCCAGATGTCTGTCCCTAAGTTACTGGATACTTAGGAGCAACTGCCTCTGCCATTATTCAATCAAATAACTAAAACATACACTAAAGATCAATTTTGAAGGGCTCTCTCATCTCTGTGAATCTGTGTCATTGGTTGGTTGGGTTTTTTTTTATCCAGAAATTTTAATACGGACTTAGAAAAAATAAATCTTCTGATCAACTGCAGCAAAAACCTTTGTCAACAAATTAGTATTTTCAAAGGAAAGAAGGGTTCAGAAACTTGTAATGAACTTTGGTCACAAAGCTTAAATCAATTCCTCAGTGAGAGTGAGCCATTTGATATTCAACCTGAGAAAAATGAAAGTGATGATTTGAAGTGTATTTCAGGACAACACCCATCCCTCGGAAAGCATATGCTCTGCACCTGTGAAAATAAACTTAATAGATTATATCCCATCTAGAAAATTTGACTCCTATGCCCATCCATATATTTGACCAAAATAGATAAGTGCATCTGGCACCTCTAAACTGTGTTCACCACACCTACATGTAAAATTATAGCAAAAGACAGTAAGATAGTTACAGCACAATACACCGTGCTGCATCCTCCATGGATTAGGTCAGTAGAATTACATCTCTGCTTGGTCCTCTTACTGGCTAGCTATCCAAATCCACCTCTGTGGCTACTCTAAAAGCTTGACTTTTATTGTTCTAGACTTAGCTGTATTTGTAAGTGTAAGAACGACAATTAGAGTTTACTGTAAAGGATCGTGATTATTTGCCACTACCACATAAAAACCAGAGGGAAAAGTCATTTGTAGAAGGGAATCCTTCCACGGAGCAAATTTCTGATCCGTCATCCCTTCTTATATCTGACCATGTTTAAGGATGCTGAAAATCCTTTCTCTGATTTTTCCTGTCACAGTGAATGCTGTTTCTCAGTATATCTAGCCCAAAGGCACACTCTGCAACAAAATAATCATTTATCAGAGTAAGAACAAAAGCTGAAGACTTCAAGAAAGGGAGTAGTGCCCTAGGATTATCACTTCTAACATCTTAACACTTATAACATCTGTTAGACATCTGGGTGCACCGAGGATGGGATTTAGACAAAATATTCAAGAATGTGGATATTAAATAGATACTTCTGCAATTTATGTTCAGTAACTTTACTGTCTGGATCCTGAAGTTGTAGTTACCTCATAAAGATGGAAATAGGGGGTTGATAACACTTCTGAAAAAAAGCTTACCTTCCCTTAAACAGTTACATACTTCACTGTCTCAAAAATTCATTTTAAATATTCTTGATTTTATTTCAAACTAACAGATGTTCTTCTATGGAGGTAGTTTTTACTGACATCTTGATTTCAGAAGTCTCTCTGAAATACTGGAAATTATTTTCAGAATGTCTTCCCATTAAGCGTTTCAGATTTCTTGATTCCTTCTAGGTCGCATAGTGAATATTCTTGAGCTTAGCCCCAACTGAGCTTAGTAGTCCACTTCTTGTTCCAAATATACACTCTCAACTTTGAAACATGATCGATATGCATTTACCAGCTATACTACTGTACGGAAAAAAAAGAACATCTCAACCATCACATTCACCTTCCTGGGGAGGAAAACCAAGTAAAACAAAACCAAGCCCAATTTATTCGAAGGATTTATTTAAACAACAAACTGATTTTTACTACCTCATTTGCTGTCTTCAATAAATGACAGCAGTCCCTTTTTAACACAGCTCTACGAAGCAACAGTGGTCAACGTATCAACTGTCCTCAAAAGCTTAAAAATGTAAGTTTTACTGTATTGTAGACAAAAAAGGCATATTCATGTGACTTTAGATTCAACATAACTTAGGAAAAGTCATTCTTGTGCAGTATCAAACTATGTACAAATATTTCGTGCAGGACAGAGCAGAAAATACCAGTTATCATATGCTTGTTATTTCCCCATTTACATCACTTCTAGATCTTCTTAGGATTTGACGCATTTATCCTAAAATCAACTCTCTTTGCAACTGTAAATGTACTACAGAATACATTTTTATTTTTCAGTTATACTGGCAGGTCTATGGACTACAGATTCTTATGTAAAAATGTATGTAATTATAAAGCTACACACTGCTTTCAGAAAAGTAAGTGTACCACAAAAGGAGCTGATTTTTAATATAGTAACTCAAGTTCATATTAATATTAAAATAATTTATATTAATTCAAGACCTATCAGGCTGGATACAGGAAAAAATATGTACGAACTAGGAAAACACGATTGGGAAATCACAAACATAAAATTAGAAAAGACTGGATAGAGTGAGTTTGCATAACCAGCTTGATGTTAGGCGGCCACATTTTTGTTGCTCATTTTGGCTGTACTGTGGTTTTATTAGATCTCTCTTGCAGCAAACATTTTCATACTAGTGTAATGTTTAAAATTGAACATCTGCATGCTTAAAGTTTCTCGCAAAGGTTAGTAGCAGCATACGAATGCATTCAAATAAAAATTATTGGAAACACTGTAAGAGTTTGACATAGGGTTAAGAATAAAGACAATAATTCAGACAAAAACCTTTGAGCTCCAAAAAGAGCGAAGCTGGTCCTGTAGTGCTGGCTTGACTGTCTGAAAGTTTACAAAAACAAAATCCACTAATTGAAAACCTTTTTTTTTTTTTTAAAAACAAAACAAAAATAACAATCCAAATTCAAATATTAAGACAAGCAAATGTCTGTCAATGAAGATTTTTGTTTGCAATGCAAGCCTGAAAATTCTTACCTTCAGGCTAGGTGTTTGGGTCTGGTCAACAGTAAATCTCATTAAAATACTGAACTGAAGGTCGTTTGGAAAAGATTCCCTGTAAAACAAACAAATCAAATTGTGTTAAGTTATGTGAAATTTTCTTTTAATACCTGTTGAGAGGCACTAAATAACTCCTCACTCTTTTCAGTAAAGAGGAGCTTTAGTACTTCTAAAAGAAGAAAATTTCTACAAGTTTTGTTGATATTATATCCTACTTTCAGAAACATTCACCTAGCATGTAAAGGACAAAACGTAAGAAATTCCTGCTTTGAAGCAATTATAGCTAGAACAGATAATGCAAGTAATAAGGAATGATATAATAATGACACAGTAGTATTCTGATTCTAAATCTATGCAATCCCCAAATTATCATGCAGTAGTACTGCTAAAGGTATACACCACACCCCCCCTGCATGCTTCTCTGAACCATCCTGTTCCACTCTGGCTGCCTCCACTCCCCCGCATGCCACACTCCAGGTATGGCCCTCAAGGGCTCTACTGCAGCAGCAAAAAAGAGGTGTAGCAGATCATATTCTCTCTCCCTGCAACACACACCATACCCTTCTGCAGATTTCACAGCAGATCTGCCGCATGAATAGGTTCAGCGGAGGCCTAGACCGCTTAGACTGTCCCATACTTCAGAGAATGGAGGATGAAAGTAGGTCCCAGAGTCCCTCCAACTCTACTTAAAATTCTTGCTTTCATTTGGAAATAAAACTGGCCAGGGATGGGCAGCTCTGATGGCCCCCAAAATCACATAAGATCATTTTGGAATCAGGCTATTAGTGAAGTTTGGGGAGAGTGGAGGGAAGACAGAAAGCAAATCCATTATTGCCATAACGCCTTAAAAGCCTGCTGACACCAAGAGATTAATATTGCAACAATATTTTTGTACCAAAATAAAGACACAAGCACTGCATCACTGAACGCAAGGCAAGACAACAAACATACATGGCTCAGATGCACATTTTGGAATCAGATAAGTAGTGTCATATTAACTGTTCAGTATTAAGGACTCAAACCCTTTCAACTACGAGTTATTTAGGAAACCAAAACGCTTAAGCAGTGAGGTTTACTGAAGTTTCACAATCTGTTATTAGCTCTGCATTTTTCCAAGAATCTCATAGCACACTAAAAAAACCCAGTAACTTGGAAGTAGCATGCGGGTTTGGATTTTTTTTAGGGTTTTTTTTAAAGTGTTTTTTAATTTTTTTTTTTTTTTAAAGAACTGATTACCTTGTGACATCAAGTGCCTTCTGAACTTTCGCTTGTACAGACCCAAGCAAATCAGCACCCATTTTTTTCAACAGCTGTGTCAGCAGTACAAACAGCCAGTCCTGCAGATCTTCTTTATGGACCTGGATGAAGTCCACCAGTGTCTCCAAAAACATACTGAACACCTAAAAGGCAGAAGATGGAAAGAGGGTAGGATGGGGCAAAAGAGGAAATGACACTGACGTATGCTGAACTTACAAACAAAGAAGAAAGCAGTAAGGGAATCAGAGGCAGAGAAAGGCAGTGTTTTGCAGCCAAGCAGGGGCGGAAAAAAAAAAAAGAAAAAAGAAATCTGTCTTGCTTTTTCATTGGATTTTAATACAAGAGTACATTGGAAATGTTAGCCGACTTCTGTAGAAGTTTGACAATTAGGTATTCCATGCAGTTTCGTCAAGAAAAGAAATGCTTACTGTGATGGCTGGCGCAACCTCAATTTTTTCAGTAAAACTTAATTTTTTTACCTTTTCAAGCTTTATCATTAAGTTGATTTGTCATATTCCTCGAAGACTACGAAAACACTTTCTCTCTAAAATCAAAAAAGCTGCTACAATTCTTTAGCAAAATATTCATTGTAAGTATCTGCATTACTAAATACTGCAAAATCACGAAAGCTGGCCAATTCCTTTACATAAAATATTTGTGGAACAGAACAAGATTCTCCTGCTACTGCAGGTATCCAAACACAAAATTATTCAGCAGAGTAGGGAAAAAAGCCACAATACATTTCAGATTGGCAGGTTTAAAACACAGAAGTACGTTCATCTTTTCAAAAACATGTTATCCATTGTGTTCTTCTCAACAAATAATGTTGAATACAATAAATACAAATAATGTTGAAAAGACTGCATTCAGTAAAAAAACCAGACGTATATATCGTATTTATAGTAACCTCAGCACTTAAACCAGGAAGAAGGGCTCTTTGGAGGGAAGGGGTAAAGCCAGGCATGACAAATAGGTAACTTGGTTTAAACAGTCTTTTTAGTATCTCACTACATTTATGTTTTTTCAAGACTTACGGTGAAATCAGGATGTATATGCTCTACACCGGTGTGGCCCATGGGTTTCCCATTTCTCTAATAAGAAAAATGGGTGTTTGGGCTGAAAATGCTACCTTCACAACTGATACCCACTCCAGCTCCAGCACATAGCTAGGTACAGAAGCAGAAGTATTGGTATGATGCAAAGAGGGTTGGAGAGATATTGCCTCCTGAGTATTTATGACATGGGTACAAGGTTGGAAATAGCTGCTGCGGAGGAAGGGCTGGAACCCCACATCCTCCTGCGGCTGACCTGGCTTGTCATAAGGCCAAATTCTGCTGCTGTCTGTGCAAGCGGATGATCCAAAACTGTGATCATACCTCACATAGCTGCAGAAGCCAGTCCACGGAAGTGGGCTTTCTTCTACAGTGCTGACTGAGTATGGAGGAGTTGGTGCATGCTGCTGCATGCCTTCATCACTGAGGAAATTAGATCTCTCTTCGTGTTGATAATAAAGCCAGGCTAAGCAAATTCACACCATGAAGTGAAAAAAATCCATACAGGTATCTTCAGAAGAAGTGCCTCAAAATTTACATTAGAAATAAAAAATAAATTCAGATTCTTTCAGGATCTAATAAAGACCAGGGAGAATCTTTTAACAGACATTTTAAATACTGAAAAGCTGTGTTAGAAACAAAGCAATACAAATCCTACTCAACATAAAGCCCATCAGGATGAGCTACTTTAATTAACTTCCCTTTTGGGGCAAACTACATTGAAAATTGTAAATTAAAAAAAAAAAAAAAAAATTGCTAACTCCTCTGCTATCTGTCTAGATTTGTATTCAAGTCTGAGGTTTAAAAATTTCCCTCCGAGTAGGGAAATTTTATGCTCGGGATTGGAAGTAAGGTCTTCTGTATTCAGCTGAACTGAAACAATATACCACCTTGTGGATGCACAAGTAGTGGGCACAGTTATAAGATCTAGCCAAAAACAAACCAAAAAGTACTTTCTGTATTGTAATATGAGTGTCTCTGGATTTCACAGCCCTAAAATAAGGAGAAAATACACTGAACTTAAGCAAACAACAACAAAAATTCTGGTGCTACAAAGATTACACTGGGGTCTTAAAACTGTATTTAAAACCCTTCAAATTAAACTATACAGTTCAGCAGAATTTAAAAACTGTACCTGTTTCTTCAAATTTGCAGATACTGACGCAAACGTCTTTTTTATTAAAACGTGCAAGCTGAACAAACGGATTACAACCTCTTATTTGATGGAGTAATGTGAACTTCTTATGACACTTTAAACATGTAAAGTGGTTTAAACGGAAATCATTATGAAGTGAATTATGAATCACTATGGCAAAAGTACTCTAAAGATCCAGTGCCAATGTTTTAGCATTAAAAATACACATAACTGAGGACTCAATTTTGTTTTCAAGCTTTGTTTGACTTGAGGTTTACCACAGTGAATGTCTGGAGAAAACTCAAATAACTTGAGTCATTTTGTTGCATTTTAAAAAAATACGAATCATACCATTTCATCTTAGGCCAAAGCATGAAGAATTCAAGAAGGTTGTAAGAGCATTTAAGGCAAAGGAAGAATTTGGAATGGAAAATGGAACTCAACCACTTTTATGTTGAACAATGTATGCGAGTACTGCAATTTTTACAGTTTCCATTTTTATGATGTAAATTAAAATTCTGAAATCAAGCATCTAAAGTTGAAGTTTTTAATAATTTGATAGTGGAAAAAATAAACAGATATGAAAATAACTGTAAGTGATCTACCTCTAACGTAAATTATTTCAG
>NW_009226481.1:0-33219 GCF_000690835.1 Fulmarus glacialis | reverse complement strand
ATAACCAAACAATGTCAGTTAATTAGTAGATAAAGCACATCTCGAAACTTTACCACACAGTTCACATAATTGTATATAGCATTTTATGATTGCAAAAGGCTTGACGCTGCATGAACTTTTTGGGGAAGAAAAATAGAGAAAAAGGGTTAATTGCACATTCATGCAAGTAAGGTTAGGCTTCCAACAAATACTGAACCAACTTACTCTCTAAAGAGAGTTCCAACACAGGGGACAGCATGCAAAACGAAACAAAAACAAAAACAAAACAAAACAAACAACAAAAAAGGGAAAAAGATAAAAACACACAAATTAGTGGCCATCAATACAAAGTTCCTGTATGGAATATAAAACAAAATAAAACAAAAAAGGTATTTCAAAACTTTTATGATAAATTTAGTAATTTTATTGGGATACCCAATGTATTTTAAAAGTAAGCACTTGGCATGCTCTTCAAATCATTCTCCCATTTTCTCCTCCAAACGATATTATCACTCTCTTTTTCTAAGCAATTCCCTACATCCAGCTACCATGTTAAAGTAAACCTTTAAAAAAACCAGTGATGACAGAATAATTCCTACAGACACTTGAAAAGAGTCTAAGATGAGATTTGTGTAGCCATACGTGTGTGAAAAAACTCACAACTCACGAACTCTTAAAACTTAAAAGCATCCTCCTGATAATATATTGATAACTATTAATAGTTTTACAACACCAAAAAGCAGGCAGGGTTTCAGCAACTGGAACAGGTGTACCACATGCGTTATAACACAGGCCAAATTTTCGAAATCAAAGCAACATTCTTTTATGTCAGAATGCCCAGTAAACAAAACAAAACAATGAACTAGAATAACTCAAAGTAACATTCCTAAAGGCTTAATGAAAAGATAAAATGCTCTTCTGACACATACAACTAAATTTTGGAACATTTTTATTATCCTTCCCTGGCTCCCCCACTACAAAAAAAATCTCCACGGTAGTTCTGATATATGCATAGCTGCAATATTAATTAACACAAGAACAAGCAAGGTTAAACCAAGCTGCTATTCACAATTTTGTGATTACTTGATTTAAAAACCAGTAATATTTCAACATTCAATTTTCTTTCCTCTCCTCTGACTTAACTGTTCTTTTTATGGAATGTTTTCTTCAGTTTCTCTTTAACAGCTTGGCTTTAGTCTTTTCTTCTGATTTTTGCAACTTTTTTTGAGCAACTTTAATATCATGTGGCTGTGTGCAATGCAAGTTTCTTCCAAAAGACATGGTGTCACAGATAGCAGCTAAGTCAATTTTTCCAGCAGGAAAAATAAGGAGGACAGATGAACACTAAGGTAACCTGTCAAGACTTCTTATCACTCTGAATTTAATTTTCCATTGCAGCAACAAGGAAGACTTAAAAATATGTTCACTGTATTGCATAATCAAAGTAGTTTTTCAGAATTCTCCTGGGAAAAGCTAATACTTCTGAAATAACTAATTTGCTCTCAATTTTTCTGGGTTATCATTTTATCAATTCTGAAATATGGACACAAAGTGGGACATGTTATACTCAACATAAAAGATAAGGTTTCTTCCAAATAAGCCTATAATTCAAACAAAATATGAAGTTACTGGTTTTTACATGATACCACTATAACTTTATTCAGCTCCTTATTTACCTGCAGTCTTTTTGCTATGCGAAATTACTGTATATATGAAGCTGTGCTAGTAACCCACCTCCCACAAAAATTGTAAAAATACTAGCAACCGAAGTAACTCAGTTAAAAAGATTTTAATGGTCTTAGAAAACAGAAGGATTATTTTGTTATAACATCCATACTGGGTCTTTACCTAGGTAAAAGCGAATAAAACATCACGTTTTCTTTTATACCGAAGTATAGTCTCCACCTTACTATTGAATACTAACAATGATGTGAAAATTACTCAACAGTCTCAACTGCCAGCCCTATCTATGAAATTCCAGGAAGACATCATAACATAATACAAAATACCCTGGAAAACAAGTAAGTACACATTTGGTATAGTTCATCAGACTCGTCATGTATGATTTAGATGACTTTCTTTACAATTTAAATTACTGCACCATAGCCTTTTGTTTCTAATTAAGAGAAAACCTTTACTCATGTTGAAGTGACCTCTGTAAACAACATGACTTCTTAAAAATACTTACAAATTTTGAGCACAAACTGTTGAACTATATCAATACATTTTAGATTAAACTAACCTTTTCTTTATTTCAATTATCCTGCAAAAAAGGTGGAAAATTATCTTGTTCAAAAGTGCAATTTAAATGGATTGAAATCTGACACCATTAACTGCTTATAAAATACAGTTTGTGAAATTTTTACATGTGCAAATACTGCTGACATATTTTACCACAACTGGCTTTCTATTAATATATGTTTTCAAACATTTACTGCAAGTAAGAAAAACCTAAACATACCTTACTGTGAGGATCAGCAAACATTCTTGTGAAGATTTCACACAACCTTTTCAACTCAACACGACTGTCAAAGTGACAACAATACATTAGTCAACTCCCCTGCTAGTACTACCGGAACACTAATGCAGAGCAATCAGTGAAATCAACTGTAAATATTAAATCAAATAATCTAGTAAATGAAGGAGAAAAAAGCATTTTGTTTAAGACATGGATAAAAATGTAATGGATTTTGTCTAAAATGAGACTTTCAACCTAGAAATGTCTCTTTAAACTAATTCATATATTAAACCATTCCCAACTATTTTAATAGAGAGATAATGAAAAAGGTATTCTTAATAACTAGTAGTAAACAGTTTCTTCTGAATAAATACCCAATAAATAAGAATAATAAAAAAATAAATTATAACATACATAAATAAAAATAAAGGCCTTCCATCAATACTAGATGTAAGCACTTTAGGAATCTTTTGTATTGGCAGAATTACCTTGATCTTAAATTCAATTTCTTAAACTGAGCTTTTTAAACAGATCCTATACGCTAGTGGCCAGAAGTGACAATAGCTTCCTCATTCCTTCCCCCATCTTACTCTCACAGACACACACCTTGCTTTCCCTCTCCCCAACTTTCTGTATTCTTTAGAACATTAGCCTCCTTTCCTACTTCCCTTGCCTCACTTCAACTCTGAAATAAAATGTTTTTCTGTTAACATGTCTTCTTACCTTAAAGTTCTCTGGTTCTTTAATAAGTTTTGCAGACCTAGAAGGCCTTCTTTTCTCTCTGACCAGTTGGAGCTGGCACAGCGATTTAGGACTTCAGCCACATCTTCTGTCTGTCTCATATATGTTGGTATGCTTCCATTCCTAGAGCTATAGGACCTTTCTGAACAGGCACTTGATGCATCACTGTTGGCATCATCATCTGAGTACATCCCATAGGACTCGTATCTTCTTCGCACAGGCTTCTTCTATTGTACAGAAACATTATAGATAATATATATATCTATAATCAGTAGAAAGACCAACAGTTCAAGTAATCGGTGTGACCCCTACTCCCTGCAGTGACAAATGGCTCCAACTGTTCAACAGGTCAAACCGAGTTAATAAAAATATTTTGAAGTATGGTTTGCGTAGTATTCCAAATATAAAAGCACAGCAAATGCAGAGAAGACATACGTTTGATGAAATGTTCAACTTAAAGTTTACTTGTAAAAATCCAAAAAATTGCATTATAGGGTGACATAAAGACTGTATTGAAAGTTAGTTATTTCACTTAGCTTTATATATGTTATGGAATGTAAGAATCAGGTCTAAACCCACATATTCTGTCATTTTAACTTACTTTGTATCAAGCATGTTAATAGTAAAATATTAAACTATTGAAGAAGGAAAATAGTTTCTATACCTTAGTCCGTATGTCTCCTAAGAGCTGTTAGCAGTAAATTATTGAAAAGAAACAGAAATTGAGAACAGGAAGGTAAGGCATAGCAGCATTGTGACTATTAAACTACCTGCCACTGGAAAACATATAGTCTTACTGTAAATTTTGTTCTTACCTCTCTGTATCTGATTAGCATATCATGCATTGCCAAGAAGTAGTTTCCTAAGTTTCCATTTCCAGGGAAATATTACATATCATCTGCTGGTTGGTCACAAAGACTTCTCTGTCAAAATCTTTGTGTCTTATGCAGTGATATTTGAGCATGAAGACTTAACACATGCAGTCAATTGCTATCTAGGTATGAAACCTTCATTTCCCATCAACTTCTCCATCTCTTTGTTTAACTTCATTTCAATATCTAAATTTTGTCATTGCAACAACTCCTACAGCAGTCAATGTCCTACAAAAAAATTCATTACATAATGCAAAATCCCAAATCCCCTAAAAACAAAAACAAGCCAAAAAACAGAACACAACATGCCAAAGGCCAGAGGAAAAAAAAACATGCTATTTATCCTAAAAGGAAAAACACACACCTCTGCAAAATAACTCTGCCATTCAAATTTTGGAGTTGAAGCTAGTAGCTAAAAATTCGGTTTCATTAAATACTCAAAGAAGCAGTAGTATAAATGATTGTTTTCCCCTTAATTACCATTGCCATTTGCACAGGGTTCTCATTTTTAACTGCGGAGTAACTTAAAGGATATCACAATACAAACTAGCCAATACATCATGTAACAAGCAAGCTTATTGTCAACAGAACAAGCATACATACACGTGTAAGAGAATAAAGGGAGGGAAAAAATCAGAAAGACATGAGCATTTTTGAAAACGGTCACCATAAGTAAAAAAAAAATTTTTTAAAGAAATAGAATCTGAAATGCCAATGCTAAAGTAAAAGGTATAAAAATATGTAAAGATCACCATATTGCTGCATTTCATGCATCTTACATTCAAACCAGATCTTAGCCAGAAGACTGATACCCCTTTGGCTTGCGCAGTATTATAACTGGCCAAGTATTTTTCATACCATAAAAATAGTAATACAATCCACAATATTTTCGATTTTTATATTACATCTGTCAGGACTCTACATTCTACCTTTTAAAAACACTGTTCTGAAAAGGGGGCTTCAGTCTGTGATAAAACAAGAAGGGTGTTCATAACCAGATTTCCATTTAAATGAAGCTATTTGTACTGGACAACCTGTACATTTAGAGCATGGCAAGCAGCCAGGCATGCAAATACTATGACAATAAAATGTTGCTGTTCTTGATCTTTCTTTGTAATGACAGATTCTAGCTAAAATATACAAACTAATTTTCCTCTAACATTTCCAGAAGCTTTGTGCTATTTTGGATTCAGGTAATACAAACCAGTCTCTATGAACAAACTTTATTACTTCAACAAAGCATGACACATTCAAGCCTCAAGAGCAGTCATTGGAAGCATGAGTTTCTCCTCAATTTATATTCTTACTATATACTTTGCCCAGCTAAATTTGAATAAGCTATGAAGCTGTTAAAAGTACTGAAGATACTCTTCATGTAGCACCAGTTTGGGTAAATCTATAGCACAGGCTTTCAAATTATAGCCAGAAACTTTTCATGTTTCACAGACTGTTTTTCTGTTGTTCCCTATTCCAAAATCCAGATTGACTTCCAGTTTACTAACTAGCATTCCCGATCAACACTGAAAACTTTTTTCAGGTTTACAATATCAGAAAGGGGAAAAACCACTCAACCTCACCATGACCTCTTAGGCAAGATTTCACAGATATCCTGACCTCTATGCCAGTGAAGGCACACGAATTTTAAGCTAACGTGCCAAGAAGACAGTATTAACCAAGAAATCAATAAATTGCCAGACTAAGAACATGACAGAGTTCTTCAGATTTTTTCCTTTGAAATTTTGTTTTTCTTTCTATCCAGTCATAACCAGCTATAATTAAATTTTTTAGAGTCTAATTCGTAGTTTTTTATTAATGTTCCAAATAATCTTTTTGTTAAAACAGAGCAATAACAAATTCCTTAAAGCATTCTGATAACTAGATAACAGGTACTTACAAATATTTAATGATATGCAAATAGTATACAATACCTGATAAAAATGTATCTGACTCATAGCATCAGTATTTTAAATTAACTGAAGATTTCAGCTTGCTGATTTAAACGTCAGAATAGCAAAATACACGATGAGTTCTGTTTGGCTAACTGGGGCAGGGAGATAGAGGAGCCAAACCCACCCTTTTAAAGAATAGTAAAGGTTAAGAAAGAGAATGGCATAACCAGTTTTAAATTAAAAGTAACATTTTGAAAACAAAAGAAAACAAAAACTAAATTTATTAAATGCTGCCCTGCCAAGCCATCTCTTCAGCATCAATCTCACACGTTGTCAGAGAGAACAACTTTAAATGGAATCCAGGCTTATGATAAGGAGAGTGCTTTAGCTGTTGTCATTCTCAGCTCTGACAAGCCTTCAGCCTATCCGGAAGTTTGTCTGGCTGTTGTGGGAAACTGCTAGTTAGTGCTACCTGCTCAAGTGGCTTCTTGGGCCACTCCAACAGAACAGTCTAAGACTATTTCCTGTCTACCATGGAAAAAAATACATTTCTCAAAAGCTAAGACTTCTGTAGGGAACAAAAATTGCAATACTTTGCAGCTCTAGCAATTCAGTTTCTCTTTTTTCTCCACCTAGAAGCCAGTAAAATAATGAACGACAAGTTCTTCTGCATACTTCAATGTATAGATACCAAACATTTTAAGAATCTGAGTCCTACACAAGATAAGTGCAAGATTCTTACCAAAGCATCTGCTACTGCCTCTTCCACGTCAGAACCTGTGTTCAGAACTCGCATAGCACTAACTGATGATGACAATCTACTTGACTGACTAATTCCAAAGCCGGTACCTGTTATAACAACAACAAAAATGAATATAAAGAATTCAGTCAGAATAGGAACGTGGGACATTAATACCACACTCACTTAAAAAAACCCAAGCAGAAGAAAAGCATTTGCTTAACATTTCTAATAAATTAGGTAGTGGCTAAAATACTGGTTATTTTCATTCTGAAGTCTTTAGTGGTACAGCAAAAAGTAAGAAATGAAGTAAAAAACCAGAGTCATATATAAACATCCTATTCCAATATCACAGGGAAAAAAGCCCCCACCAAACAATGGTTTTAACTGAAAGAACCTTTCCTTTTTTAAAAAATTCATGTCTTCTTCATTTTGGGTTTTTGTTTTCATTTAAAAAGAAAGCAAATACAATAGGAAGGCTAATGAGAGTGCTGATTAGAAAACTACATGCATAAGGAATGCTCTACAAATACTGAAAAATGGAAAAACTAAAAAAAAGTTCTTCTGCAAGTAAAAATAAAATGATTGTTGTTAAGGAAGAAAAGGATTAACATTGGAGGGTGGGGGTGGAGACGAAATCTAGCAATGTAAACACATCTATTTGGATTATTAAACCCACAAAACTCAAATAAATATAAATAATGCTTTTTAAAACTGAACTATGAGAATAACCAAGTGGGTGGGGAAAAAAAAATCCAGGATGACTGCACAGATGACAGCAAAGTGTACTCATCCTTCACCTGTAGCCCCATAAACATCAGGAGCGTAGAGGGCACCAGTGGATCTGGAGTGATGTCTGGAAGCTGCAATAATAGGATCATATAAACCCTATCTATTACCATGGAATCAAAGTGCTGCAATAGTTGCTCAGATGAACAAGAGAATACTTATCAAAAAGATTCAGCTTTAGCACAAGAAACTGAGTATTACACAGAAGGAAAAAGCTTCAGAGAAGTTCTTTGATTATATAGAATATGATTACATAGAATGATATAGGTTTATGTACACTGGACATCTCATGCATAATTTTTTTTTTAATTTAAAAGATTAAGAGCAGATTAAAAGCAAGTATGTTTAAGTTCCAAGAAGAAAAAAATGCGTAGACACACATGCACGCACACACACACAAACAGAATTCTCAGAAATATCTAAAAAGTTCCACTGATACCGGTCTTCCATTGTAGAGTTAACTCAGTTCTACGTGCTGAAGTCAGAGCCAGAGCTCATGTACCAAACATTATCTGCAAAAAGTGACTCCTGCACAAACTTACTGTGTCAGCAGCTGACAGTTCGTATAAACTTGAGTTCTTGCCTATGTGCAGTTAAGTCAACCTCAGATAAAATTCACCACTACTTAGATGAAAGTCAAAATTATTCAATTTTCATTAGAAGTTTAAAATAATTTAATGCAATTAATAGTTCACAATTGTATTGTTTTCTTTAAATAAATAAAATGTGAAATTGAAACATTTATGTTAGTTACTATAGGTCATTAAGATTCTTTAAAGTTATGGAAAGTGGAAACCAAAGATCCTTAAGGACTTTTGAATAAAACTGAGTACCCTCCTCCTTCTGGCACTTGTATAAAACTAGTCTTTTAGAGATACTAAAGAAGTTAACTCACCATTGCTAATATTTTCTCTTTCTTAAACCAAGTAATTTTAAATTCAGTGTGTTTTTAAACAATTAATCTTCTTTCTTAAGTTAGAATTTTACAGACACGTAAATGAAACTGGTTTTGACAATTTTAACTTGAATTCAAACGTCCACCCACAGTGACATAAACCCCAGATATAATCTTTAATGATTTAATAAATAACTGTAAATGCAGGTATTTTGCACCTTTTGGATACATAAAGTAGTATAAATAGAAACCAGGAATCGAATCATCCTTTACTCTGATTAACACAGGCAATTTAAGAGTCTGATTTGAATCAAACACCCTGACGTTGACCAAATCACATTTGGGGAAGCACACCTCTTTTAACCTAAGTGAACTCCAAAATGATCCTAAGTCCTGTAAAGGTCCCAGAAACAACATTGTGTTTTTTCCATGTAAAGTTCTCTACTCCTTACATAAAGCACAGCAATGTATTTTATTTCAAACTAAACCTGCATGAAGCTGTTTAGCTAGGGAATTTTATTTTGCAAATAATGCTTTGTGGAATACTTGGTTCTTTAGAAAGTATGTCTCAGCATGGAAAAGGAGACAGGACAAAGGATGTCAAAATATAGGCTTCAAGGCTGATAGAGCTTTACATACAAGCAATAACAGGATAAACCTTTCTATTGCTTTCCATCAACAAGCCCTGAAAATTAAAGGTACAATTAGAAATTCAAACTTTAGGCATATAATTCAAGATGATCCTGCCCCCAGATACCTTTGAAATATGCTGGACAAGTTTTTAAGACAGTGAAAGGAAGCACCATATTGGATCAAACATACCTCACTCCAAAGTATATTTTGAAGAATATTCTTTGTACCCCTCAAATTGCAGAAATTGTGCAAGTATTTACTTTTGTTGTTTCATTTTTTAAAAAATGAATCAAAGTAAGATTTACATGGACTCAATATAACATAATTTCTTAGCTACAATATGGAAATTATACTAGTCTGATATTTAATATTAACTATATGTAACAGAAAAATAGGCACTTCCATATAAATTACAAATCACTTGCTTCACAGAGTGGCTGTTAGCTCCCAGTTTATAATCTTATACTGAATTGTGAGATTACAGAAACGCTTCACTGAAACACTGTATACCAGTGTATACAGAGAAGCAATTACATAGCATTTGGGTCATTTTATGCCCCACAGGGCTTAACATTTGTAAGCAAAAATTTCTGTGCTGACAATCAGACGCAATACAAATTACATTCCCCCCTCCAATCCCATATAAAACTGTCTCCAGCTACAAACACAGAACTGAATTCGCCTTATTTCATCTTCCACTTGTACCCTTGAAAAACATTAAATTTAATATTTATGATAAAAGTTAATAGCATCCCATGAGACAAAACTGGTCCAACAAAACACTGAAAGACATTCGAAATCATTCAATTAAGAAGTCATACTAAAAGGAATCCTAGGAATCCTCATTTATTCCAGGTATAGCTGCCTTTTTTATTTTTTTAACAACACTGGATTCCTATACATGCTACTTTGCATTCTCTGTGCCATCAGACAATTCAACCTATGGTATCTGTACAGGTACTTATTTTGATATCTGACTATAAAAATTAAACTCCATCAATAAAAATAAAACCTCAAGTAGCATCCGTCCCAATGACCCATCTTATGGTATTAGTTTAATACAGATTTCTTAAGATAACAAGCATTTGATCAAATATAAAATGTAAATCAGATCTCGCATGCATGCAATTGAAGTCATGCTGTAAGGTAACAAAAGAAGTGCAAAAATATCTGGAAAATACCCTCATTTTTAAAAGAAAAGAGGACACGTGTACTAAACACAGTCTGCCAGCTGTATTTTGGTAAAAGATATGAGTTTACTAATGGATCCTGTATAATGTCTACTTTTAATCTAATTTCCCAATTAAATAGCATCTGGGCAAATTAGCATTAGTTACTGAAACAGCTTTCATTCAATTAATCTGTACTTTTCCAATAAAACCATGGCTGACAGGAAGCATACTGTCTTAACAGACCATAATAGACTTTCAATGCTAATTAGGAGCACAGTCAGGTGCCTCAATTTGAGATAGAAACCAGAGATTTACTATTTTCAGACTATGTTTAACAGCTAGTATTATGAAGTCCTTAACTGTAAGCTACACTTGAACAAGCAAAAGAGGGATACATACTGAAGACTAACTCAGACAAAGATAACACCAAAAAAGATCAGTTTCAGATACAATCTTACAGAGACAGTTTTGCATTACCAAACAATAAAACCGCCCCCCCCAACATGTAAAAAGACTTTATAAAAATTTACTACCAACTTCATAGTAACCTTGACGAGGATACATGGAGATGAGAAGCTTCCCTAATCCTTAACCAACATCATGTTAAAATAATTATAGGCTAATGTTCCTATGCCTTACTGACATTTCAGAAACGGACAACAACTTGACAATCTTGCGAAATCTTTTAAGTGTCAGGCCAATAAGTGAAACAAAGTTTTAAGTGAAAACAAAACTTTTACTTATAGCAGCTCTAGGAACGAGGATTGAACATGGCTATGCACATGTGAATGTTTTCAACTCCTCTCTTCTTCCCTATGTAACAATAGATGCTACTTTAACTACTTATCACTTGTTCTACACAGATTAAAAGTAAACTTCAGAACTGTACTTTGGTTCATCTACTTGGATAAGGACTTGTCCTGTTCATTTTTAGAAAACAGAAAGCAGCCTCAGAATATAGTTCTGCTTCAGTAGACTAGTCCCTTATCTGCACCATCATATTTAGTTGCTTTAAGAGCAAAAAGTTAAAATTTTTATTATTTTTTCACATAATACAGCGATGACAGTGTAGCTAAGGGACATAAAATGAAGCATATTTTCTTCTTATACACCAAAATGATTCATTGACTAGGGAGCAATTTTGAATACTAGCAGACCCTATCTGTTGATGCAGGGAAAGGCAGAGGGTGACAGCCGCACTGTATTCTTTGCTCTAGCTGGTCAGTGAGAAATGGATTATCTAACTGCACCCAAGCAATAAGTGCTGTAATAAAAAAAGAAACACGTAATTTCAAACAACTTTTAAAAAGCAGAATTGCTTTTTCAAAAAAAGTCTCTAGGCACTGCATATCGCACACCTTTCCAGACTTGGTATTTAAGATAAGACTAACACTAGGCAAAGCATTTATTTTTCAAGTGTGCAACGCATTCACACATTGGTCAATTCTCCATTGAAGTAAGTGGTGAGTGAGCCAAAGGAAGGGAAAACAATGGTGGCCGGCTACAAGCTAAATGAAGGAGGCACGGATTCGTTAGGTGCAAATAATGAAGGGCAAAGACAGCCATGCACAACAACAGGCTCTGAGTACTTACCAAGGGGTGGAAAAGAGCGGACAGGGCTTGTGTCCCTGCTACTTTCACGGCTGGCCTCCCGACTGCACCCCTGACTCACACTAGGCCGAGGAATGCGGCTGCCTCGTGCTAGTATGATTCAGGGTACAGACAAACAGCAGCACAGAAGGGAGAAGACATAAGAAAAGTTGCAGTTTTAATGCAATTCTGTTTTGCAGTAAGATCAAAAACGTATTTCTAAGAAAAGACACTGACGATTATGTCATATTCTAAGTCATAACTGTTTCCACACACTTTCTTGGTTGTGCTGGGTTATACTAAGTGTAGCCAGATCAATGAAATTATTTCTTTGCACAGCTAACCCAAAAATGGGGATTTACCAACTCTTTACAGAATGGTTGAAAAACCTCTTGAAAAGGACGGAGAGGAAACAAGCAGCAAAAAATATGAACAGAGTATTGATTCAGAATTTGTGCTCAAGATCAAGTTAATCAACAGTAACACAAATGAAAAAACCCACAGCTTTCTGAAGAAGGAAAATACAAAGTTAATACAGCTAAGGTAAAAATCGAAGTACAAACCAAAGAACAGCAGCAATGCCATTAAAATCAACCGATGTTTTTCAATAATATTGTTTGTAATAAAGTGTAATCAGGTTATACCGTGAGGTTTAAGAAGTATGACATTTATTTTTGTATCACAGAAGTATACACATGCATGCACACATACACAGAAGACACAGAAAAATAATGAAGAAAATCTTTTCAAAATGGTATCACACTTTCATTCAATAGATGTGGGTATTTTGGGGGTGGGGATAAGTAGTGAAGTAGTGAAGAAAAGTGAAAGAGAAGGAAGAAAGGGAGGTGAGGAAAAGAACAACTACTGCATTCTAACAGAAAAAAAATTGAAGTTTCAGCTTAAATTTAAAATCGTGTCATTTATCAAAGACTAGCTTCAGAAAACAGGCACGTTTTAGATTTTTATCGATATGTATTCTAATTTTATCATCCACCTGTAACTAAATGCAAGCTGTAGATATCCAGCATTTAAAGTAAGAAGGGCTATAAAGAAACCAAGAGTTATTCATGATTCTTACCTACTGACAATCTAGAAGGACTAGCTTCTCTACTGCATCCCTGACTTCGTGGGATTTTGCTTCGTTTTTGTGCAGTTGCAGGATTCACTAACACTCTCTGAACTCCTGTGTTCATAGTGGAAAGTGTGGTTGTTGTCAAAACTCTTCCAGGAGACCCAGATCTACTGCCAGCTGAAGGCAAGATGAACAAATATAAGCAACAGCATAGAAGATAAGCAACCATAGTTTAAAAAAAAAAAAAAAGCTTCAAGTTAGTAGGAGTGTGGTGGTAGACTGAAATGGTCTGGAAAAACTTACACGGTAAAAACGTGAAATAGAAAACCCTGTCCAAGTTCTTATAGCACTACATACAAAGTAGATAAATTATCAATGTAAGGAAGCACTTGGCATGGTATTTAGCACTAGATATGTTCAAGAAACCATAAGTAATATTTCTAGTCTTCATCAACAGTTCCAACGTCCCTAACATGAACTTTTTTTGTGTGTTCATTTTTTAAGCTACATGGTCTCACTGATCACATTTTCTACTAAAAAAGAAAAAAAAAAAAGAACAGAACTCCAGAAAGCTAAAGGGAGTAACTTTAAACTACTGATTTGATAATTATCCCAGCTTTTCCAATGCAACCAATGTTATAATAAAATAACATGATTTTCCTAACATTTAAATTCTCCTCCCTTGCTTTTAAAAGCATGGGGTCTTGAAGCACTACTCTCTGAGAAGTTAAATAAAATGTCACTGAAGACAATCACAATATTCATGTTCATTTCTGTGGAGGTTACCCCACAAATTCAAATAAAATCTTCAATTAGTTTTAAGCAAGCTAAAAAACTGATCAAGACTTATTTAAGCGTCCTTTATTTTTATTATTCAAAACTGTACATTACAAAGTGCTGTAACTGTTCATTTCAACACACTGTACCCACTACCAGAAACTGGTCACTGATCCCTAATTTTGGTATTTCAGTTACAGAAAATTTAAGTTCTAAGCCCTAACATAGAATCCATTCTTCTCTAGTTATCACCAATTTATACCACCACTTGATATAAATATATTGTTTCCAGCTGCAAAATTCAAGAAGTCTGACCAAATAAAAAGGAAAACATAATTTTAACCAAAGGTTAATTACATACAGATACAAACCTTTCACTAATCTTTTAAAAATAATCAGGTAACTGTATGACCACAGCTATACTATCAGATCTATAGACTTAACATGCAACATCTCAAGTGAGTTTCATGGGTTACTTCTTATGAGGCACATTTAAAAGAGATAGTTGATTAAAGCTTGACCACATGGGAAAAGAAATAAAATCCCAAACAAAATAAAACATATGCTGGGTGGAAGGGAGAAAACTAAAATAATGTACCATGCATATACTTTCAGATTCATTGTTTGAATTCAAACTTGAAATGATTATTTAGCAAAATCTCTTTTCCAAACTATGGAACTATTCAGCAGAAATGACAACTAGAATATTACACAGCCCGGGAAAAACAAGCATAACTTCTATAGTGAAAGAAGAATAGGCAAATCTATAAAATTGCTGTGGTCTGCAAAAATTAAAGGTTTGGCAGTTTCTTCGTATCAGGGCATTTCAACTCAGACCTGATATTACCATGCCTTCTTCCTAGCCTCCAATATTTTATATTTCTTTAAAACAATGAAAGCATTGTAAAAGTTTTCACTGTGCTGGAGACTTTCAGAAGATTTTTCTTAAATAGGTCAGAAACCTGAAAAACTTACTCTTCTCAGAATATATAGAAGAAATGCAACCTCTCATTATAATACCTGCGAAGTGTACCACTATAGCGTAAATAAACCAAATGAAGCTTAATATCCTGAAAATATTATGCTAATAACAGTATTGGCATACTGTTGTCAGTACTACCACCAGTAGTAGATCTAAGCGAATTGAATGATGAAAGAAGGATTACTAAAACAGTATTCCAAAATGACAAAAACCACCCATCTCTACTGCCTTCTAAATAAGGATTACATCCAATTAGGTAAGTGCAGCATATGGAAAAAAGCAAGCCAGGATTTCTGCTGAATAGGGTCCTTAAATGAGATATGTCAAACAGGTGATCAAACAATGATGTATACACAAATTCTGTAGACTCTTACCACCAATGGGGTTAGCAGACTGTGATCCTGAACAAGTGTAAAGGCAGGATTAGGGTAGGGATTTATAATCCATGAAGAGG
The DNA here is from genome assembly GCF_000690835.1 of Fulmarus glacialis. Classification (NCBI taxonomy): domain Eukaryota; kingdom Metazoa; phylum Chordata; class Aves; order Procellariiformes; family Procellariidae; genus Fulmarus; species Fulmarus glacialis. The sequence continues at coordinate 18,174 of NW_009226481.1, read as the reverse complement.
GAGGGAGCAGAGCAGATTAAAAAATGGATGGCAAATGGAAATAAGAAAGCTTTAGTCATTTCACACAGGAAAAAAAGCCACAAGGGGGTTATGCTAAAGCAGTGCTTTTAAGTAGCTTCCACAGTTGAAGAACTAAACTCAGATGCTATATGTACAAAGCAGATGAAGCAAAAGCTGCACAAGCAAATTACAATTCTTCAGCTTTCTAATCAACAACCAGATAATACTGAAGAATTAAATTTCAACTAAACATGAAACTGTAGCCTTCATATTACTTCAAAAGAATATTACATTGCCAAAAAGATTCAACAGCTGAACAAAAATTACACACAAGGCCAAAACTTTTTTTTTTTTGAGACAGACAGTAAAGGAACTGAGCTGCAGGTGCGGTGGATGAAAAAAAAAAAACTCACAATGGCACAACTGAAAAGACTTGCATAGAATTTCAGGGTTTTGTCTTTAAAATTAATCCGAAGTATAAAAGTAAGAATTTGTTTCCATTCAGAATTTTTTTTTTCTCTGAATGAAGACTAATGTAATTTTAGCACACCTTGCTGAATTACCTGACAACCAAACAGGAAGAAAGAGGAAAAAAATGAAACAATTTTTTTCCATAAATAAGAATAAAATAATGAGCCATAGATTGTATATGCATTTATTTTATGTTACAAATTAAAAATAGAAGAGGAAGAGTAAAGGGCTTCTAAAACCCTAAAAAAGTATCTTTTGTAAAAGCATTCAAATTTGCAAGTCTTTCATAAAATGATCTTTGAACAAAAGTGCTAAATAGTTGTAACCCTAAATTTACGAAAGCATCTGTGTTACAATGATTTTTAAAAAATAAAAGCTTAAATCTAACATGAAGCGATTTTCCCAGTATAAGCTGGGGAACTAAAACAACTCCCTGTATGGAAACATCAAGCATCTCCCACAATGCTGTGAAAATTTTCAGTCACATAAAGAAGCATCACCCAAATAGCTGGCATCCAGTGCCTGACAATTCTCCTTTGCCTGTCCATTTATATTTGCCCTGTTTATCTTCCTTAAAACATCTCAGAATTCTTGTTCTCCCCCACTGACAGGTTATAATGAGCTATCTGAAGCCATCAGTTCTGAACAGAGGTAGTAATAAAAGGCTGTAAAGATGCATTCATGCATTTAATTTTCACACATCATCACATGTAGACAAATCTAGTTATTTCAATATCAATTCAACTTAGCTCTTTAGACATTAATATTGTGCAAAAATGAATTCTCTTGGAAAAAACCTGTCATTATTAGTGAAAAGAAACTGAAAAAGCTTCAGTTTGTTTCCCTGAACATACAGTCAGTTTAATTAATATGACAATGATAATCACAAAAGTCTTATATTGCTACCTAAATTTAATCCCTCCCCCAAACAGTTTATCAAACACCTTAACTTTTTAAGAATTTACCAAATCTATTCAAAGTACAAAGGTATTTTCAAAAAGCTTATTTCAGAACTTTCCTAGTACTAATGAAAAGAGTGTTACAGACACTGCTTACAGCTTTTCATAAAGGGAAAAAGTGATTTGACAGGACTGTTACCTCCCCACCCACTTAAATTATTAATTCAAATATCCTTTGCTTATGATATAGTGTAGTCATCTTAACACGGAAAATGTAAAACAAGTTTTGCACAACCTTTGTTACAGCCAGTAACTAGACTCTATTTTCAAGCTCTCATCCCTCAAACACTTGTGGGATTAGAGCACCGTCAAAGCAAAAAATGAATTAAAAGAACTTCTGTTATTGGATTTTATTATTTTATATTTATCTGTTCAGATTTTTCGAAAGTTTTATTTCACAAAATCTGCAAGCATTGGATCAGGTTTGATCCAACTGTATTTTTTGGAAAATGAAGTAATGCAAAACTGAATGGGAAGTACTCTAACAGGAAAAAAAGACAAACCCAAAACTCTTTTACCTGCTTTTTAAACCTTTAAAGTCATTCTATTTATGATAAAGGCAGTCATTGCTATGAAGATAAATGTTTCTACCATTAAACACCGAATTTTGGGTTTTTATTAAAACAAAGTGGCTATGGTTACTGATAGCAAAATAACTGCACTGGAAAATTCAAAACCTGTATAATTTACTGGGTTTATAACATTAGACGTGACAAACTATAGGGCTGGTTAGTTTATTTTAATTTTATTGTTAATTTGTTTTCCTTTCATTAATTTCATTGCATTTCACTTAATTAGACAAATATGAGAATCTGAAAACACTACAGAGCTTAGTCAGAAAATGTCTGTTGGAGACATCAGATGTGTGAAGAAATTGCTGTACATCAGCCAGTGCCAAAGAATGTGAGGTAATCAGGTCTTTTTAATTAATGACAGAGTGCGCAACTAGATCAGAAATTTTGCATTTGCTTTAGTTTCTAAACACATACAGAAAATTACTGTGGATTAGCTGACATACAGTAAATTGCTTGTTTTAACTGTTTGATTCAATATAAACTAAGTAACTGATTATAATGTTAGGGTTTAGTATTTTTACTCCAAAGAAGTGTTAAGTAAAGGTAACAGCTGTAATATCAAAAAAAAGGAGTATATATGCAAGAGCTAGACTAGTGCCTAACTTAAAATGAAAATAGGTATTTCTAGGTGAAAAGCAAGACTTTTTGAAAAATGAAAAATCAGGTTTTGCAGGTAACACTGAGGATACCATTCAGCCTACCCATTCTTCTGTATTGCTCATCCATGCGTCATATGTAACTGACACAGAAGTTAACTGGTGTTTCGTGTTGAGGAGGTCAGAAAGGGGGGGGGAAAAGAATGTTGAGAAGTTATAATTGAAGACAGAATTTAAGGGTAGATTTCATATCCTGCTACATTATCTAATTTAATTGGCAAACTAAGATCTAACCTACTATTTCGTCCAGAGAAAAACAACATGAATTAGAAAAGCATGCAAATACCACTGACCCAAAACACTGAAAAAAATACCTTCATTTTTGTCTGGCGATGATGAACCTAAGGCACAGAACAACAACTCAGTATGTAGCTTTTTTTTAAAAATTAACTTTGACTGTAGCCATTGGTCAATGAATATATGCTTAAGCATTTGGCCTCTTTATCAGGTATAACTAACAAACAGAAAATACATACGCTGAGACTGTGACACCACTTTGGTTCTACTCCGTCCTCTGGAATCTGTTTTAGAATTTCCAATACCAACAGAAGGCGTTGAAAGCTTTGTTCGTACACGACCTATAAAAGAAAAATAGCATTAAATCAGTTTTTCACAGTAATGTAGAAAGCAGAGCATCAGTAGTATTTACTAATATTTGCTTAAGTTTCTGTAGATAAAAAAAGAAGCATAACGTAACTCAATTGGTGAAAATTTGCTTGGGATAATTAGTAGAAATTTGAACACCTTGAAGGACTTAATAGCTAAGGAACCAAAATACTTCTCCACTGATGCTACATGTTTCAGTAAACAATTTACACATTATCATTTAAACACCCTGAACTAGCTAGCTAGTTCTTGCTTCCTACATAAATAGGTTGATTATATTAAAAAAAGGGAAGTTTATTGAATGTAATAGGTAATGCATAAGCTAATGTTACTGTATCAGGTACAGTCTTCTTATAATTACTTGTGGTTGTAATTCTACTTTTGCTGTAGTAAAACTACAAAAATTATGTTGACTATTTTTTGAATAGGGTTCTGAGGTTTCTTCCCAACTTCATTCCTCTTTTTAGAAATCTAAATACTAGAGTTCCTATTACCGAATATTCTACTGTTTTCCTGGCCACAGTCATATAGACTTCTACAGGATTTCCCAAGCCTTTTACAGCATTTTGCAAAGACTAAGTACACTTAAGTACTTCTCAGTTACAACATGATATAAGGAAATACTACTCTCCTCAACAGACAGAAGAACTGAGGAAAAGACATATTAAACCACATATCTACCACTAAAACAATAGATTCACTTCTCTCTAGAATGCCAAACCATCTTGGTTTTGGGTTAAATCCTTCTGCATTATTAGCCATGTTCCTTATAACATCCAGAGTATACAATGAAATTACAAAAGAAAGGAAGACCCCGGTTGGATGAATTATAGGTAACTGAAAGATTATTCATAAAAGAAAAGAGTAGCTGTGTACTACATTTCCTAAGCCAACCTCTCAAACAACAGAAAAATGAAACAAAACCCAAAACCATGCTAACCATAATTCTTATAAGTTGCAAGAACCAAACCCAAAAAGCTTGTATAGAGTGGATCTAGCTCAACAAGTAATCCACATTTAAAAAGAGCATAATTAAAATATTTTCTAGACATGTGGAGTCAATATTTGACCCAGAAGAATTAGGTACACAGACTGTTATTTAGTTCTAGCCTCTTTAGGCTTTCCACAGCAGAATTTGGAGACCAACCAAGTTAATATTATTCATCCAAGTAGAGGGAATAGCCATAGATGAGAGTCTATAGGAAGAGAATCAGGATAAAGGAGGTTATTCACTAAACTATTAGAAAACAATACGCTAGCAAGAACGGTTAGATTAACTAGTCCAAACTCTACTAGTTATCCCCGTGCAATGGCAATGTTTTCCCACTGAGTGTTGTGAGACTGCAAGGCATGTAACTGCTTTCAGAATTTGGCCCAAAAACTTAGGAATACAGAGTGCCACTATTTTGATACTATGTTAAATTATCACTTGGAACCTGGTTCAATTTCATCAGAGTAAAAAAACAGTTTGTATCTGTGAGGCAAATGAAGTGTTAACTCACTTGGTATCTCTACATCCATTCACTAATGACAAGTTTAAATGCTAATAGCATATTGAAAATGAATTCCCAAGTCGCAGAGATGAGTAATAGTAGCACCTGCTTCCCAGAGCATGAACACATTTGATGAAATATTCTGTGACAAGATTCGCTTTAAAAAACAAATGCAAAATTATAAAGCTCCTATATTTTCACACTAAAAATGTTACGCAATGACACTTCTACTGCAGATGAGTACTTGAGAAGTAAAATAAAAGCAAAAGAATTTTAAAAATACTACATGACAACCAAGTATTAGATGCATAAGCTATCTGGAGTTACGAACCTCCACAAAGCCACAGAAAAACCACATTCTACTTTTAAAGCTTAATTTGTATCAATGAAAATATGAAGCTGAAAATATTAGCTATTCTAACAAAATATTTTCTTACCATCTTCAGAAGCTGTTCCTAAACAGAAAAAATAATAAAATACATGATATTCCAAACAATACTGTGTCTCTCCAATTCCTTTTTGAGATTAATCTTATGAATGAATCTTGATAAATTTTATCGAGGTCTAAAGCTTTTGTGTTGCAACTCCATTATTGAACTGAAGCAAAATTATCAAGAAACACCCATACTATACTTAGTGATTTACAAGAACACAATATATAGCAGTGCCTTCCAAACTTGTTACAAAACCACAAAAAAAAAATCCAATAGAAAAAAGTAAATCTATGAGATAAGTCAACAAAATGACATGTACAGATCAAAACAGACATTAAAAATATTTTAGTGCGAGCTCTTCTGAAAATATAAAATGTACTATTATAAATTATCTCAGAGAAAAACACAAGGACAGAGTTTCCCACACTGGACAGTGATAATTCGATATGAACTGCCAGCAAGGAGGATTTCTCTGAATTTAATCCATGATTACTCTGAGTATCTACATGCATAAGATCAAGTTTTGCTCAGAGAAGTAGAAGTCATATGAACTTGCTGAAACCAGATCACACTTGAACAAGTACGCCAAGCTTAAAAGGCTGGATTATGACAAAATGAGAGTTGGACAAATCTTGTTACTGACATCAGTACCTAGGAATTGATGGGAAGCTATCTAAACAGCAATCCTTCCTCTAAGTTCCCTTGAAACAAAACTGATTATGGAATAGAATATATAGTAGTAGTGATAAAAATGTTAAATGCCTCAAAAAAAAAAGAAAGGGTATTTCCATTTTTGTTTTCACTCTCTGCCATTTCTGCCTTGTAAGAGAACTACAATGATTAAAACATCTGTTAATGTCTTTGGCTAGCCTGAACTTAACTTTCTCAGCAAACCTGGCTATTGCTTTCTCGTATTATACTATCTTCAAGGCACTATTTTTAAAAAATCCCTCTAAAAAATTAATTCAGTGTAAATTTCAATGCTTCTTCACAAAAATCTGTTACAGTAATATGTATATAGCAGTGCCTCAAAGTTTTCCAGATCAAATTTGCCAGTCTGTATTAAAAAACCCAAACCCTAAACTACCCTCCCCCAAATCCAACATTCTTCCAGAGCTGGATCTTGAAAGGCAGGTTCCATGCAACATCTAAGCCAGGCTAACAGCTAGCTGCTCCTTAAAAGGGGTGATTCTGCTTCTTCTTCTCCACCCTTGTACTACCACCTGTTTTGGATGGCTAAAGGCTCACTGTCAGCTCCAAAAGCTAAATAACAGAATACTATTCACTTTTGTGTTATGAAATAATTTTTCTGGAGTTTGTTCACCTACAGTGACTGATAATAGAGTATTAAAAGGCACTAGTGAAAGAAGTGGTAAAAACACATGGCCAAGATTAGTGGGAAAAGGAAAAACGATTAGTTCCTCCTGGTGGTGGTTAGATCAGAGCAGCTGTATCATACAACTACAGCTGGAGAGCTAAGCTGTGTTCATTCTGTCTTGCATATTCATCCCTACAGATATCCTCTAGAAAAAAAAAAAACCCTGTTATTCTGATCAATTGTGTAGCACTTCCCCTACTGTTTTTAAACAGATGTGTGTGGGACAATTAGTTGTGACTACTGGTCTGAACAAAAGAAAAAGCCTGTACACATGGCCCTAAGAACTCTTACTGCTGGTGACAAAGTGCAAAAGCTCAAGATTAAGTGTTTAGCACAGATAGGTATAAATAAATCCTATTATATGCAACATAAGGAAATCTGATATGGAAATAAGCGAGACAGACACTATTGCCCTGTACAACCCCTCACTCATTTTGTTAAAGTAGGCTTGCCATCTGCAATAGTCAAAAATGGCTCAAATTCTTCCAAAACTAACTCTCATGCAACTGATAATCTGTGCTTTAAAATGATTCAGGATTCTGGGTTTGAGAGATCTACCTTCTTACTGTTTTCATTTCTATGAAAAATATCGCCTGCTTTGCTTCCAGTAAACTACTCATTCTTCAAAACATGTACTGTTAATAAACACATGTGACAAGAATTATTAAGTAAGTAGCGAACATAACCGACTTGTTAAGTGTTCCCCAGCAATAAATTAGAACTAGAATTATCAGGCATCAAGCTGTGACTCTGTCATTTTATGATATGGGAAGCATTACTTACACACACCTGAAACAGACAACTGCTATGAGAAGCCTGATTCTCAACTGCTTTGCAGTTAGGATAAAAACATATGGACAACTCCCTCCACGTATTTAATACAGTGAGTTAAGAAAAAGTAAGCGCTAAAACTTAGCTGGAATACTTGGTAAGCTATTTTCCCAGGTAGGTCTTCTTAACAAATTATTCTTTAATAGAATTACGTTGTATTACAGGATTTACAGGCACTTAAAGTTATGTAGCCAGACTAGATTTTGATAGAGCACTTTTGAAAGAGAAGATTTTAGTGTTTTTTTCTGTTTTGTTTGTTTTTAAATCCTCCATAATGTGGTCAAGCATCTTTTGCTCTCCCATTGCTGTTCTGCCAAGAAGTAAAAAAATTTGACTTCACAGGTAAAACTATGATTCTATGATGGAACTAGAGCTAGTTTAAGAAAGCATGTATTGATTACCGAATTGTTCTGTAATTAATAGAGCTTTTAAAAAAACAGTAGTAACATCCAATTTCTGATAGTTTCTGTTGCTGATACAGACCAGTCATCAAAAACATTGACAAATACAGCAATAACACAACACATATTAAGACATCAAGATTACATAGGGGTTAATGAAAACAGCATAGTATTTTGTTAATGAACAGACAAAAATATTAAACATTAATAATTTTACATAAAAGACACATTATTAAACATTTAATAGAATTAGAGGACAGACTAAACAATTTCTTACCATCCATCTTGTCAGAAGTATCCTCTTTGTTGAACAAGCAGGCAAAGAAACATGGAAAACTTAGTGTGTTAGAATAAAGGTGTTCACAGCAGAGTCATAAAACATTAATTAAGGAAAATACATTAATATTAAATACAGCAGACATGTTTATCTAATTCATGCATGTATAAGCTACCTTAAGTAAAGTTGGTTTCTCTCAGTCCAAAGCACAAAAATTACAGAACAGGGTACAAGTACCCTGCACAGGGATGTTGAATCTCTCCGTATTACCCAGATTTGGAGCAAACCCTTACAACAAAATAAACTGTTTCATGCTCGGTGTCAATAGTTACTGAAGCATCAGTACATATTTATATCATTACTGAACCACAATATTTCTAATTCTTACCAAATTTGCTACTGAGCATGAAGCCCAACCTGGGGTAAGGGACAGAAGGGAAAAAGACATCACAACAAAGACAGAGGACAAATGGGAGAAAGTTCCACTCTGGTTTAAAAGCATTAAAGATTTACCAGTTCAGCTGGAAGGTAGTGCATACATATTCTGACAGTAACAATCAAAATTAAAATATTTACTGTAAGACATATAATTACAGCTCAAGTCTCCTCAGAAAAGACATTAATACTTAAGGATGTCAAAGATAGTCAACATTAAGAATAAGTAAAGTAAAGAATGTCCTCATGCTTCTAGAACAGTCTTTTAAAAAAAAAACCAAACATAAATAAGCAAGCAAGAGTTCTTCTATTAATAATAAAATGGGAAGAGATGGGTGGAAACAATTATAGATTACTATGTTCATGAACTTGTGGTCCTCTGAGGCTCTAAATTTGGCAGCTGTTTAAGCAAAAGGTGGATGTTTCTCTAAGTAAGGGTGAAAATGAAAATAAATTCAAGCTCCAGAGGAAGCAATGTTATTTATTTTGCTATTGACTGCAACACCTGAGAATACATGGAAAGCATTATGGAAATACGATAACATTTTCTAGGCACTTTAGTATCATGGTCAGCATTATCTTGACAATTCTGTCATTTAAGTTGCTAAATTTGGATTTAGTACAAACAACCCCCTTAAAATGAACAGAGGGGAGAAGTTTACAAATTAGCCCATTTTCTGAAACATGGCACTTGCTTGGATTCACACTCCACCCATTTTAAGGTTACCTTTTGAAAACTAAGAGTAAACAATATTTTGGGGTGGATTCCATGGTTAATCCATAGCCAAACACACAACAGTCATACCCTCTACATAGGTAAGAGGGGACAGGTATGTGTCATTTAAATTACCTTACCACTGTTAAAAAACTGTTAGGAGAATAAGCCAAGATCAACCAAGGGGTACTGCTTTTGTATGACTGTAAACAAACCTTGGTCTCCTTGACTATCACTACCCTTACACCATCTGTAATAGGATTTGACTTTACTATACATTGCTAGTATCACATTATTTTGCCATTTCAAACCACCATTGTATTATTCTCCACAACTGATTCCATCTGCTAGCAAGGCAAACCTTTCCAGCTACTCAAATCCTTCAAAAGAACGTGACCTGGACTTACTGCCTATTTATTCTTCTTCCCCACTCACCTAATCTATAAACTACAAAGAGAATAAGCTATTTCTTTATTTCTGTTATTTTCCTGCATAAAACCACCACTATTTACTTGCCTGAAAACCTCTATGCCCTTCTCAACCCTTGCTTACAAAATTCTGGGCATGAACCACATATTGCTTAAAACGTTCTGAAAGCAAACCAGTACTCCAATCAAGAGCTAATCTTCTATGAAACTCTTGGAAGACCAGAGTAATCCCTTCATTTCAGCAGCATGAAGAAGATAGATTAACCGAAAGATTTCTCCCTTTGTTTTCCATTTGACAATTTTCTCCTTCTGCTACCATGCTCTGTGTCACTTTTTCTTCTCACAATAGCTGAACGCCAGCTTTGTCTGAGATTCAGAATATGCCCTGTTGCACACCAAAACAGGTCAGGCAATACTCTGATCTTGCAGAATAATCATCCCACCTATTTCAGGCTCTTAGGCATTAAGTTAGGAGGAACTGAGAATTCCTCAAGTGATAACCACAACCATATCTCTTCCACCAAGCAAACTGAGCAGCCTAACATTGGTGTCCACCTACTACCTAGCAGGTTCTCTGATTCCGCCGTGTGGGCACTAGAGGGAGCCCACACGCAAAATTACCATTTCAAGTACCAAGCACTCCTTTTAGTCAGCATTGCTCACACTCATAAACTTAATCCTAAAATCAATCGTGTTCAAACCATTTCAAGCAGGCCCTGATGACAAAAAAATCAACTCATTAAAAATATTTTAACTCACATTTTAATTTAAAAAAGCATAACCAAAACCTTTGAAAACCATAGCCTAAGTGTATCCTAACATCTCCCCAAACACAAGGTAAATCAGAAGAACTATATCGTTTCTCTTCCTCTCTTGTGATCATCTTCGGCAACACTGACATTAGGACATGCCTCCTTGGTGATCTAGCTGACACGTAAGCTGAGAAGAAAAAACTAAAAGTTTTGTGAACACTGAACCTCGTTTCCCCCATTGCTACCCCTGCAGTATGGATAACCTAAAAAGAACAAAAACATGCCCATATTCCTTTACCCTCCCCACTTAGTGGAGGTTCTAGCATCTATCACCACAAGCACTATCAAATACCTTTCTGTACTCTTATCATTTGTAGCACTTTATGTCTAACCACAAGTATTCCTATCAATGAAGACTGTCACCTACATAAAAACATACACATAGTTCCATCAACATGCTTAGGAAGAAAGCTATGAAATCCATGTTGTATATTACTGTGTAAAACATTTCTGTATTACATGAAGAAGCCACCACTTACTGCCAGGATGTCTCTTTAGCATTGTTGTAAAACACTCAGCTAAAGAGCTGAGAAAAATGGAAAATCAAGAGTCCTAACACTCATTTCCCTATTACTTCCAGAAATGAAAATGCCATGATTACCATCTGCTGTTAAGTGAAGGTACTGTGCCTTCCAATACTTAATACCAGATTAACACATTTAAAGAGCATAGTATGGATACATTCTTTGCATTGGCATTCTTCCAGCACAAGAAAAACAAAACATCTAGCAAAGTTGGTAACTGCAGAACACCTGCTCTTTTGAAATACTCCAGTACTACTAAAAATGACGACAATTTTTCAAATGTAGACGTATTTCCCGTAACTTTTTGATCAAAAACCTCAAAAAAAAATTTCACAGTATTGTAAAGATGTTTCCCTTACCTAGTGAAGCGTAAGATCCTGGAGGTAGACCAGCTGCTGACAAGCGCCCAGCTCCAGCTGTCTGTCCAGCAGCATGGCGGGCCTTTGCACCTGCAGCAGCATTAACATCAATGTCGCTGCGAGACCTTTGCAGAGTTCCTGGGCTTGGAACACTCTTGCTGCTGCCTGAAAGTAGCACAGAAAAAAAAATTAGGAAATTAGTTGGTAATGAATAAAATTAATTATATTTGAAAGGTTAACATTTTCTACTACTGCAAAAAGCACAGAAAACTATGCAAAATAGTGTAAATCAATTAATATTAAACAAAGTATTATTGACGTTAAGAAGCAAACTAGACCTGGTGCTGCCCTGAAATTCAGATAAAGAACAGTTTATTTTACAGCAGTATTTATTTTCATTCAGCATGAAATTTTCTCATTATTTAATACAAAACATGTGCTCCCACCCTAGTACAAATTACCTAGTTCTGAACATTTATGACATTTATTACATTATTGAATACTTCACAAACGTAAGCAAATTCACAGCATCCCTTGTGATACTGAGGGAAGATAATATTCCCACACTTCAGCTAAGATAAAGCCACACGCAAACTGAATGCATACCTTGATTTGCTTTAGGGTCTAATCTTCTGTAAAGTATTTTTATATTCATGTCCTACTATTTACTGAATATTATCTATTCACTTCAGTTAATTCTAACCATTGGTTTATGTCTTCAAAACTTGACTCCCCCTTAATAGTTTCAATATCCAGAAAACAAGCACTCTCGATTACCGGCCATTTGTAAAAAGGAGTTCAATGATTTACTCCGCAAGAGTTACAAACACATTATGTGAAAAGAGAACGAAGACATTAAATTCTGAGAAACTCCAGACAAAATTAAACTCTTTGAATTACAAATCTGTGGTTTTGTTTTTTATAAAGGGCAGCAGTCACATGTGAAGAGATGAAAGGTACGAGTCCTTCACTTCTAAATGCCATAAGCCTAATAATCATGCATAGACCATAGAATAATGTTTTGCTTCTTTGAGAGTGACTGTTCATGACAAAACTCCAAGACAGATGATCATTTAATAGTACCAATACATAGCAAATTATGCCTTATACTTGCAACAACTGAAAATACATAAAATGTGAAGCAAGTATGAGGCAATCTTAGCTCCAGGTGCAGTTTGTAGTGACACATAGCATTATTCAACTTGGAAACAGGGTAAATGCTTAAGACAGTAAGGTTTTAAGCTGCATTTAAAACTTTTAATTCAAAGAACATAAAGAACAATTATTGTGCACTGCACTATGTAGCAAGCACCTTACCTCTGCTTGCAAGGCTTGCTGGGCTGGCTGCCGACCATTTAGAAGATAGAGGCCGACTGAAAAAAATTTAAAAAGTCAGTAAACCCAATAAGTAAGTCTCATGTATCAGGTCCAAAAGGCAACAACAACAGAGAGGAAAAAAATCTTTTCTTCTTTTCTCCCCTTCAACTTTCTCAGCATATTTTAGATAAACACATTGAATACAGAATGATAAAGAAAACACAATCATCTTACCTTTTGTATTTTATAAAATTACATCTTCATCACTAAGCATTAATCCTTAGATTACCAATAGGCACACTTTGCTAACACAAAGTTCAGGCATTCCAGATTTGGTCACAGAAACATTTAAGGTGGTCAGTACAAGGTTTTAACCACAGGGCTGATCTTCTAAATCAGCTGTCAAACAAAAATAGCAGGAGCTACACAAAAAGCTTGATTTATGAAAGAAATTATGTGAAGTGGTATCTGCAGTAACAAGGAAAACAGGTGTGCAATTCACAAGCATCTTCCAATCCTATATCTCCCAAGAATCGAATTACAAATTAGAAAGGAAAATGTTGGAACTTCCAAGCAGCTAGACTCAAGGCTCCCACAATTCATAAAAGGAGAAAAATCCCATGTCTTTTCCTCTACGTTTTCTCTCCGTTTCCCTTTACTCTTACTGCAAAAATGAGTTGCTGCTGAAGCAAAATCTTTGTGTCTATTCAAGTTTAACTATGAACCCTTCCTTCTGCCTGGTTCAGAAGGGTAAAATGCAGTCAGAGGGACCAGGGAAAAGCAAAAGACTAGTAGAACAAAGCATGATACTTTATTCATTGATTCATATCTAGCCATCTAAATATTTATCTGACTGGGAAGGTTTGTATTTGCTGAAGTAACTGACTATTTCATCAACAGGCAAATTACAACCTGAGTCTAGTGTCTCAGCTTCAGTAAAAATAATCCCTCTCCAATTTTAAACCAAAAAGCAGAGAGAAAAGAAATGCATAATATTGTGTATTTATCTGAGTTATTAGCTCAGGTGCCCAATGATAATATAGAGATCAGCATTGTTACCTAACCCCTCACAGAAGAGCATGTATTTGCAGCTTATCATGAACAATACCTGCTTTTCTGACATTACTAGTGTTTTGGGGGTATTTTGCTGCAAGTAAGTCGAGGAGGCCCAGGCAGAGCTCCTGGGTGCATCCTGACCTTACAAGTTGCTCCAAACAGAACACCTAGACAACTCTTACAATTTCAGCACTTGCACATTTCATTTAAGCAGCTTCATATAGGTAGGCACAAGTCACCACATTTCTCTCATTCCACCTTCCCCTTTATAACCATTTTTGACCAATGATCTGAAAGAGCTATAAGTTCAGAGGGTCAAAAATCATGGAGGATCAGTCTTTTAGGAAAACCATACCCATATTTCCTAAGTTAGTCTATACAGGGAGAACTCAGCATCTATATTAGAAGCCGGAAATGTAATTTTGGATAGCACAGGGAAAACAAAATGCATTTAAATGCAAAATTAGTGAAAAAGCCATTAAAAATTAATTAATTTCCAATATAATGATCTCTTCTGTTCATCTCTTATTTTACTCCTCCCTTTCTGTACTTAGTACTCGCATATCTTGCAATACAGGAAGTAACACTTACTTGAGGATTTAAGAGTAGTTTAAGACTGTAATTTCCCTGTAATTTAGTTTTTAACATTTTATTACTAGTAACTCATTAACAGCACTTTGATTTTCAGACAGGGAATATAGATTAATTTAAACAAGAGTAATTAATCTTTGAATAAAGACTTGTTTGTGGAAAATGAAGTGTTAGCAATAGCCTACATTACAGGCAATTATTTTTAAAATGTTTTTTATAATTACAAGTATCATAGGAAAGATAAGATTTGACATAGAAGAGGGAAAGTCTCTGGTATTTAAGGTAGCAGCCAAAAAAAGACAAAATTAAAAATTAACTTACACTATCATAGAATCATAGAATAGTTTGGATTGCAAGAACCTTTAAAGGTCCTTAAATAGGCTGGAAGCAGTCTTTGCTTTCAAGTCAAAAGTGAACAGAAAAGTTCTCTGGCTTTGGAAATGAAGCATCTGAATTGAAGTCTTAACAGGTTTAAATACTTTGAGGAAGCTTTCTAGAATTCAAATTAAAAAAAAATCACTACACACTACTACTACTAGTATTTTACATTTCCACTAAAAAGCCAATAGATTTCTTTTGCTATTGGTACCTAAGCAAACTTTAATCTATTCAACTCAAGATTGTCTATACATTTTAATACACCATTGACTGCAGCACAGACCCCCCCCAGTAATTAGCATAGCTGCAAAACACTTAATACATATTCAATACTGTGAAGACAGGAAAAAAAAAGATCTCTGATCTGAATGAATCTCACTGTCAATGTTTCTTTCTCATACTTCCCAGTGAAAAGGGATAAAAAAGGAGTAACATCATTATTTGTTTCCTAGACTTACTCATTGCACCAGAATGCTGGACATCAAGATGTGAACCTTGAAGATACTTTGGTGTAACAGAGACTGCTAAGGAATAAATATATGAATAAGAACAGCCTGCTAAAATCCAGTTAATGACTGCCCTTATTCTTCACCTTGCTGTGGTAATATAGCAAAACACAACAAAATATTTTTTTTTTTAATTAAAAAAATTAAAAGTTATAAAATTAAAAGTGACAAAATACAACTGCAGCTTTCTCGTACACCACAGAAATCTGGCTCATTTGCTTTTGAGAAGTAGTTTTTATTTGTTTATAGGCTCAGAAACAGTTAAGTGACCCTTACTTGAGGCTCTCCTGTGAGCTGGAGGATGACCTGTCTGACTGAGGGAGAGATGCTACACTGCCAGAATTCTTCAAGTAGGTCTGGAGGCTTCTTTGATAGGGCGGCTCAAGAGAATTGTACAGAGTCTCAGCTTCATTAGGAAAGTGATTTCTAAGACCCAGATAAGCCCTGCAAAATAAGAGAATAATCACATGTAATTGCTCTGTATTTTCTTCAAAGTGTGGAGTCAGGAAGTAAAGATTACAGAATGAACCAGGGATGGGAGGGAAAGGAACTCAGACTGAAAATACGTAATGCATACAATACTGCATACAATAAAAGAAACCAGCTACATAAACTGAATTAATCTTTTCAAAATAACTTAGTCTATCCTCTGAAATTCTCACATTCACTTACCGATTCTGTGGGAAAGCAAAAGAAATTCTTCTCTGACCTACCCACTAGTCAAAGTGCTGCAGTCGTTTAATGACTTAATGGGGGGGGGGGAAGAATGATTATGCAGCAATATCAACCTTTATGACTCCTGTTTCAGTAGCATCCTCAAATGCTGCACGACAGTATTAACTGCCTCAACTTTCAGAATGTCTTTTGCAAAAGAAACTAGATATTAATTCAGGACTCAGAGAACAGAAACATCAATTTTCCACCTAACTTGTGTCCTCTTCTTCAGCCATAGTTAGCTGCCCACCTCCGATTAGAGCCTTGTACCGCTTATGTAAAACAAACAACTTTTCAGAGCAAAATGTAGTCAAAACTCACTTTCTTGCCTCCACTCTTGCCTCTGCATCAGCATCATGAATGCCCTTCTTGATTGTTTCAACCAAGACAGCTGCGTGCCTAGAAGAAAGACATTCTTCATGCTGTTTTGCTACTCCAAATTCTATTTTAGTAAAGTTTTACACTTTAATTAACGTTACTCTAAGTAAAAACCAGCTGAGATAGTAGTTCTAAGATACGAAGTAAACAAATGCTTAAGCACACTGATGACATAATTGCACCTTCTGTAAAGGTTTAGGTAAGCTTTCTCCTTCAATCTAAAGAATTATAATCTACTTTTCAGACATACATCCACCTATCACACTTAAAAAGTTACTTAAAAATACTGTTTTAAAGACACCTACTTTCCTGAAATGGAAAAACTATTTCCCCTACTATATTAATAGTAAGAAAAAGGAAAAGTTAAGATTAGTAAGCTTGCTTTCCTGGAAATTCACCTCTGAAAGCTTTTGGCGTATGAGTTCTAAACCTCAACACATGCTCAAAGAACAGCAAAGCGCCCATCAGAACAACCAAAAATTGTGATGATAAATGGATTTTCATTCAACTGAGGTTGTGGGTTGGTTTGTGGGTTTTTTTTTTTGGGAGGGGGGCAGGGTGCTGTTTTGTTTTGTTTTTAAAATACACACATACACACTCTGACACAAATCAAGTGATCTCCCCATTGCTCCCTTTCTCAGGAGCACCTTGAGGGGTTGAAAGATGACTCTGGAGCTGGATGAACTGTTCAGAGCTTTCTCTGGAGGCCCTGTAGCCCCTTTGCTCTTACTCTGTGCTTACAGTATACATTCTGCAGAGCTGACGCATAAACTATTTTCCTATCTACCTGGAGAAGCTACAGTGTGCTCTTAATCACGACCAGAAAAAAGTCCTCCAGCCTAATCTCACTTGCCCTCTTTTATGGTGAACATACAAATTTCTTCCTTTCAGGAGAAAAGACAGATGCTCACCTGTGCATCTTTGCTGCACAGGATACATGATATAAGTGAAACTCTGAGAAAGCATGGTACGCATTGCTCATATGTGGTGTAGGAGAAGAGGCAGAGCATAAGGAGAGGAGGCAACACGAAGTCAAGGCTGGAGCATACAGCTCTCCTCCCTAGCACTTGAATGAGCCACATGACCTGCTGTGCTAGAAAGGTCGTCTATGCTAGAAAGCTTGGCCAACACTGAACAACATAATCCAATTAAAGGATTAAATGAAAAGATTTCTGTCTTAAAATTCATTAGCAATTTATTCTTGGGGAAAAAGTATATTGGCCCATACCTTTCCAACGAATGTGTTTGCCACTCTTGTAACAAGAGGTCTAAAAATTCAAAGGAGCGCCTAAAAAGACAGAACAAAAAGTTGTAATTAATACTCATTTCTCTAATGTGCTTGCGGAATAAACAATAACTTTATTCTTTCCCCCTGAGGGCAACAAATACATAAAATAAAAGTACTTTTATCTGTCAAAGGACATTGGTCGCCTTATTGCAAAGTTAAAATATTCTGTATAGAAAGCAAATATGCAGGCTAACTAATCCTAAACTTAAAAAAAAAAATATGTGGTTCAATTAACCATTTGTCATGTTATTACACATATGCTATGTTAGTTTCATTATCCCCAAAATAACAGACAAAAATCAGTAAAGCTTAAAAATTGTACAAACTATAAAATCTTAATATTAAAAAAACCCAAACAATACTTTAAAAATTCAGCTATTAAGTCACAACATAATGTTTCTATGGCAGTGTACTTCTATCCCAAACACTATTCCCATCCTTTCATCTGTCATTACTGAGTATGTAGCATAAAGGAAAACATGAGACCATTAGTACAGGGCCCTGCATATAGAAAGCACTCTGTACTGGTTTTGGCTGGGATACAGTTACTTTTCTTTACAGTGGCTCATATGGGGCTATGTTTTGGATTTGT
>NW_009226480.1:0-14558 GCF_000690835.1 Fulmarus glacialis | reverse complement strand
TGCAGCTGGGCATCGCTGAACCTTTAAAAAAGGGATCCAAATCTATTTGGCAAAAAGTCAACACTAAAGTGGACTGCATAACTCCATCCTTACGTTGCTGGCAGAGACAAAGGTTCCTAAAACCAAGTGAAGCAACACAACCGTCCTCTGAAACTCTCCTTTGCGTCTCTGCTTCTTAGAGGTGAAAGCAGGCCGAGATCACTTCTGCTTTTCATTTTGTGGTTCCCCTCCGCTGCTACAGCACGGTAAAATTTTGGAGACAGCGATGTGAAAGCAGTATTTAAACTTATGCCCAGTTTTCATTTTAATTTTATTAAGTCTTGAAAATATTTCTAGTAGAAATAGATTTTGGAATAGATTTTGCAAATTGTGCCTCCAGCAGCTTTAAAATAATAAATGTCAAGTGTTAAATTATTTGGCACTGTTTCTGAAGTGCCCAAATGCTGGATAACGGTTTAAAACCTGGTCTCCTGTCGGCCTTTTCAGCTCTTCTCTCAGATAATCGAGACCATGAGCAGTTCAGCAAAATGTTTTGCTCGGTGAAGTGCTATCACATTGGGCCTTAAAGAGTAGTAATAAAGAAAAAAAGAGCAGACGGTTTAATGTCCTTAAGTTTGTGTAGTTCATTTTAAAATAAAAAAAAAAAATCAAGAAATGCTGATGTTATTTTTTTTGAACCTACTGTAAGTTGCAGGTACGTAATCGCGTGCATACAGGACTGGGACTGCTCAGCGCCTTGGCTTGCGCTAAGGGCTGCCCGCCAGCTTGTCATAGTCTCTCGAATCTGAACATTTGGTTCAGAAATGTTGCTTAGCCCACCTTCTCACACGTCGGAAATGTTTGGTAACAGTCAAGTGTGCCACAAAGTTTTTGTTTTCCTTTTAAAAATCTGTGCCCCTCTTAAGCTGCAAAAAACCCAAACCTCCAAAACTGAAAAATCCCCCCCTCGCCATGCAGCGATCTGGCAGTGCGGTGTGTGGCGTGGGGGGAAAAAAGAGGCGTACAAAGCAGAGAGGTGGCTGCAGCCGGTCCCTGTGCCGAGCGTGACTGTAACCCGCGCGGTCTGCACATCGTCCCCGCAGCATCGCTGCCAACTGTCCCCGCGCGCCGGCGGAGCAGCGCTGGCATGGCTTCTCGCCCCGCACCCACGAAAGGGGCCTCGCTGCGCTGCTGCTTAAAAATTAGTTAATGCTTCTCATTATGCTCCCAACCGGAGGCGAGGGGCTTGTGGGTTGAGGGGGATTTGTCAAGTCGTGCACCAAGAAGTGGGTTTTCATGGCTCTGCTCTCTCCAAGTGGCCTTTCAGTAGCTCCTTTTCTGTTTCTTTTATGTGTGTGATGTGTTGACACTTCACCGAGCAAGATGTTTTGAATGGTTTTTATGGGAATGCTTCAAGCTTCTTCCGTCCTGTCTGTTTTTGAGAGTCTGGCATTAGGTTTTATGTTTATAAAATAGTAAAAAAGCAGCAACTGGATAAATTCATGAAAGACATTTCTGCCAACAGTGGCCAAGCACAATGGCAACACCTCTTGCCTGTGAAGCCCCCGAGCTGCAGCTTGCTGGAGGATGGGAGATTATTCTGGAGAAGTCCCACTTACGCTTTTCCTGATTTTATATGCTTTCCTAACCCAGTCACTGCTGGGGACAGAGTAGCGGCTTATATGCACCCATGGTCTGAGCCTGCTCCGTCTTCCTCACGTAGGCACTCTTACACAGGAGTGGTCCAGCTGCTATTAAGATGGTTTTTTGAGGGCTTGATCCTGCAGAAAGCTGAGTGAGAAACAGTGGATACAGGAGCCAGAGCGAGTTTCGCACTCGCTGCATGAAGACAGACAGGTCTGGAGCAAGGCCAGGACTGTTGGCATCTTGCAAGGTCGCATCCTGAACCAGGATGTCTACCTGCGCTGTGTAAGCACGACAATGACGCTTTGCATTCTGAGAAGGGCTCTTTTCTTCTAAGAAATGCTAAAACAGCCAGAGAGGTGTTTTTCATTCAAGTGTGCTGGATGTGCAGCTCCCGTTGCTTTCCTTGCTCTGTTCACAGTACTTGGAGGGCATTGCTGGATCCTTCACCTGTGTCCAGGGTTGTGTAACGATGGGGCTGATGTGTCCACAGCCTCAGCTGGGCCCAGCAGCTTTCATTCTGGTACAGGATGTCTCCATTCATCGCAGTCATGAGAGTAAGGTTGGTTATGGATTCAATCCATATGCAAAACTTTGGTGGCTAGCTGGAAGATTGTATCTTCTTGGAAGTGTAGATGTGGTACAGGGGGTGAGATGTGCTCAGAGAGCTGAGGAGGTGGGTGCTGTGCAGGTGGATGGAGCTCTGAATAGTGGCCTCCGTGCACATTTGGGATGCAGTGTGACATCCCTCCCCTTCCCTGCTGGCTACAAAAGTAGGAGTTTTGAAAATGGTCTCAAGTTGCCTTTATCCTTTGGTTCAGTATTGGATGTCACATTTATTCATAGATTCAAAATTTGTGTTTCCTTTTTCCTGTGCCTCGCCGGGCACTGGGAAGCGCGTGTCAGGAAGCTGTTGTTACTGGCAGCTTTCAGACCGATAGCATAACTTTGCAAAGGGAAAATACTCTGTTACCATCCCTACTTCTCAAAACTTGGGCACGGGTTTGCATGGAAATGTTACTCCGAGCTATGACCCACTCTGCGATGTTGTTCTCGGGTTTTACTGGGCACTGAAAACATCTGAGCCCATGGCAGTGAGTGTGTAAATGCAGGATGAGCTCAGGGCTCTGGTTCCCATCCTCCGGAGCTGAATTAAGGGCAAAAAGTCCTAACAGTGTTACTGGTCTTAATGGATAACTGGTCCGTCTGAGCCAGCAGTGGTATTGATGGACCTTTGGCTGTTTCTCAGTTTGTTAGCCCAGCAGCCCGGATCATCCCTGCTATAAACAGTGATGTCTGTGCTCTGAGTCCACCTGTATCTGATGGGGAGGAGATGTAGTGGCAGCACTGGTGGTCACTGGGATGGGTGTAGGCACCCCTACGGGCTGTACATGGCCAGAAGAAGGTTACTGGGAAAGCAGACCTGTAGGAGTGCGCACACCTCCGAAATGTTTGAGAAGACCAAAAAACCCAAAGATTGGTCACATGGAGCAAAGCTTTGTGCAGTGAGCAGAGCAGCCCATGGTGGGGCTGGGAGGAGCTCTTCGGGGAGGAGCAGTCTTGATTTAGCAAGTCCTCCCCTGCCACCCAGCAGCTTTCTGGGCCAGTCTCTCCTGGCACTTCAGTTGGTGTAGTTCTCTCCTGTGCATCAGAAGTGCTCAGTCGGTTTCTGTGCAGGGAGTCCAGGTGAACCCCCCGGTTATATTACAGTCTCTGTTTCTGCAGAATTTGAGTTGCTAAAAGCTCCCATCCTGCCTTTCTGTTACCTCCCCTCTGCCTCATCTCTGGTGTAAGGTGCAACTGAAATAACTTGTGTGAGTATCTTGAACTTCTCAGGTGTGCCCGAGAGTGATGAGGAGCACCGTCCAGGGGTACCCGGAGACCTGGCACTGAACCTCTTGCTGCGGAATGACTCGGTGCGTTTCTTGAGAGTGCTTGGCGGTGCAGGCTGGGGCTCTGCAAGTGCATCGGTGCCTCCTTCAGACAGTGCTGAGCTTTGCTCGGAGCCTTTCCTTCTCTGTAAAGGAGAGAGTGCGTCCTGGAAAGCGCGTGTCCATGTGCACTCTCTAAGCACTGTGAAAAGTGAAAGTGCTTGCACATCACAGTTGTATCGTCTGTTCCATAAATGAAAGAAAAAAGGATAAAATTCCATTATTTGGTGCTTCCAAATGTATCTCCTCATATGATAAAATGCTTTTGCTATCCAGCACTTGTGCATAACTGCTCTAACATAGTCAGCTTCCAGTTTTCAAGAAAGCAAAGAACTTCGACTGGATGAAGGCTCTTTCCATTGGCTTTGCAGCTCATCTGCATGCCCTTGCAAGGGATGTCTGAGCAGTAACAGGGTTACTGGCAGTAGAGCAAGGACCACCATAGTCCAACAGTCCAGATTCCTGATGATGGCTGCAGGGTCATAGGTTTGAATGTCAGAGAGCCAATTAAAGCAAAAGATCTTTGAACCAAAGTGTGTAATTCTGAAAATACCTTCTGGTTACAGAGTCTAGGTTGGTTTTTGTAGGCAACCTCATCGTAGAGTTCCTGGCAGTCTTCATCTGTCTGTCTTAAAACTAGCTGGGATGGATAGTTTCTCAGCTACATGGCTAATGTACCATTTGAAGTAGGATTTTCTCATCTGGTATTCAGAAGCTTTAAAGATAGGATCTGTGTAGTGCTGGAAGGTAAATACATAAAAATAAAACATGGAGTAAGTATTTGGCTCTGAAAATAAGTACGTGGGTAAGATGTTGAAGAGTGCAGGTCTATGTGGCATGTGTAGTTGCCCTTTCTATCAGCTTATTTTGGTTGATTTGTTCTACACTTCATTAAAAAATGAGTTAGTGCTCATTCAGACTCACATTAACAGGTGACACCCAGGGCTGTAGGCCCTCAAAGTTGTGGGTAGTCACAGATAGTGGGAACTGTTTATGGTCTTCAGCAGCATTTGCCAGTTAGCTCAAAGCTATGGAAGATCGTCAGAGAAAAATAAATCTTGTATCCACCAAACACAAGTGGGTTGAGATTTATGCTTTGCGTTCAGACTTCACGTTTTCCTGCACATAGCTGGACGAAGACACTAGTTGCATTGGCTTTGCAAGGACACAGATTAGAGCCTTAAGACCAGAAGTAGTTGATCTGGCAGTTTGCATGCCAAGCCACGTGTGTTGGCCAACACTATTTGATGCCTGGGCAACGTGCTTGGATGCCCAGTCACCTCTGCAAGTGTCATTGCCTGCTATTCCTGTAGGAGTACTGTCACTGCTGGCCATAAAAGCTGTACAGTTGCATTGTACGGCTGGACAGGAATTGAGGATACCTCCAATTGCTTGAAGAGCAAATCCACTTGATTGATTACCAGAATGGGATGGGAAGTGTCACTTCTGTCCCAAGAAGTTACTGTGTCAGGGGGTAACTTGGAGCCTGGGCTGTGGCTATTTGAAGATTGGACCTCGGTGGAGAGCCAGAGAGTGCTCGGTGGATGGGTTGGGGGGATAGAGTGAGGTCTGGACTCTTGTTTGATGGTTAACAAGGAGAGGCCAGAACAGGCTTTTGGCTCTTGGGCATTCATGTATTTTTGCCAAGTCCAAATGTCACGTTTGGTAGAAGCAGGGAGCCGGGGCAACTTTTTGATGTTTCCGCTTGTTGAGTTTGTGTTTCTGCTCAGCGTCTGTTGTGTTGCCTGCCACATGGGAACACTTCAGGAAACCTTCATTTTTTTCCTGAGAGAAAGCTATCAACAGACCCCGAAGAGCAGTACCTGGTTATATATTGTAGTTGCTTGTGTGTCAGTCTGCGTAAATGCTCTTTGGATAGTGCTCTCCATCACGGAGTTCACCACCTGGATCCCTCCATCCTGGAACACCCTTCTTAGCTTTGGAAAGCAATCAAATGACCCTGTTTTCATTTAGTAATAATTGCAGTAGGAATAGGCGGTTTGGAGCGCTCTTAGTATTTTTTCTTTTACTAGCCAGGTTGTGTCTATTGGCTTTTGATGTTTTGACTATGCAGGAGAGGCTGGGGATGACCCTAGGCACTTAGATAACCTCTCCAAAACGAAGGAATGATTTTGTGAATAAAATGCAAGATTGAAATTCAAGAGAGAAGTGTCTGGTTCTCACAAAATCTTTTTCTGTGGCTCTGGGCAAGTTGTAGAATCTGTCTCAGATTCCCCAGCACAAGAACTGAAGAGAAATTACTTCATCAGCTCACATTGAAATTGTCAATATTAACTAGTGTTTGGGAGACATCAGGATGTTTTAGACGTTTTAGCTGGTGTTTCTCATAGCTTTGAATGGTTAGAGTGATTGAGTGAAGTTTACTTAAGCCTCTGGAGCCCTCTTTCCGTAGAAGCTATCTTCATTTGCCTTGTCCTTGTGCTCTTTAGAGGTAGAAAAAATTGCTATCTCAGAGCTTCAAGGTGGCTTTGTCCTGGTAGACTTGATCAAATTTTTTGTGGGCTGTAGATAAGCAAGCAGTTGAGCATCAGCCAGTAGACTTAGCAGAGGTCTGGGGATTTTAGTATATAAGGAGAGATCAATTGCTGTGTCATTATAAAGGTGGTTATTTTCAGGTCAGAGTTGAGGTACCCCAACAATAAACTCTCGACACCTTGAGCATATTATGCTCAGTCTGTGGATAAACTCCTCCTTTATTGCTGTCAGTCTGCCATCTTTCACTGGCATTGAATTTTCTTCCAAAGTAGCAATAAATAATAATCATAATAATAAAAAAGTTGCTTCTATTTTGTATTTTTCAGCGCTGACAATAGCCTTTGGAAAAGTCCAGTTTTCCTTTCCGAGAAGGTCTCCATGGCTACTGTCCGTGCAGCGTTTAACAGCCGTGCTGGCTAATGCAGCAGAAGCAGATTTGGCTTTTCCTTTTGGATGTAATGAATAGCAAACTGCTGCGTATTCATTAAGAGAAGCAACTTGCAGAGGTTAAGTGTTTCATTTCTGGAGCTGCCATCTAGGGCAGTAATAAAAAATAAATTGGGCAGCCAAGGAGGAAAAGGGGTTTATAAGACATAAAGTGGGAAGAAAATAATTGCTACCTCATTCCTTGTTTCTTTCCTTGGGTTCTGCAACTGTAAGTCAGGATCTCCGAGTCCAAGCTATGCAGATTTTTGTTAGATGCGATCAAATTTGCTGGGGAATTAGCTTTGTTTTTGACAGGAACCCATGTGACTAATTCAGCAAAAGTAAACAGGCTCTTGGACGGCAGTCATCCAGTCCAGGAAGGATTGAGGAAAATGGGGCTGGCTTTAATGTCTGAATGGCACTAGTGTGAGTCCAGGTGATGCTCTGTCCACCTTTCGTGGACTTGTAGCTTTCAAGGCTGGAAAGGTTCGTGATCATCCAGCCGCAACCTCCTGCACTGCCCAGGGCAGCAACTCCAGAGTCAAACCCGTGGGTTTTGTTTGGCCTGAAGTTTATCTTTAGAAAAAGGCTCTGGAAATAGTATTAGTCTCTCCCAGTTTTAGGTGTCCATGTCCATAGTCAACAAGGAAGGATAGGATATGAGGAGTTGGGTAGTGGATGTGCCTCTTTCTCTCCCATCTTGTTTGTGATTGTTGCACAAGAAATTGAAACAGCACAAAATAACCATGTCACTGGTGGTGGCCTCTTCTGAACACCTCTGACCTCCTTCTCAACATTGCCTTACGTGGGCAGCAGGACTCCCTTTGGCCTCCACCACGACAACTAAGCGGTTTCCAGCCGTTCTTCCAGGACACTGTCCATCTGCTACATGTTGGTTTGGTTTTTTTTCCTAGTTGTACACTCTTGTGTTTGGCTGCATAAAAATGCATCTTGCTTAAACGAGTCCAGCACACCCATCGATCCAGATGGCATTGTATTAGTGACCTGTCCTCTTTAATTATGTGCAACTAATTTTTAATTTTATGTTCTCTGCAAACATGACTGGGAATGATTTTCTGGCTGCTTGTAAATCATTGATAGATATTGAATCCTTTCAGGGATTGCTTTCTCTTGGAAGAAATAAGGATTCCCCCATTACAATTAGTTTTCAAAATTTATCAGATAGCTATTTTTTAATCCAATGTGTTTACATTGATTTTTCTTCTAGGGCTGATTTTTTTGGATCAACATCTTGTGCAATAGTAAGCCCTGCAAAAATCTAAGTCTCTTACGCTAAAATAGTTATCTTTCTCAACCAAAGCCATAAATCTTATCAAGAAGTAATGCCAAGTCTTTTTGACAAGGCTGGTTTTCTTTCTCCTTTCCCATATGAGGACATACAGGCTGAACATCATGCTTAGTTTTTTGCCAGGTTGGCACAGGGTGTTCACACCTGCAGAAAAATTACTTCAAATACTTTCCCCACATTTTTCTGTCTGAGGTGTGTTCATTGTATCTGCCGTGGGTACAGGAGTCTCTCTCTTTGGCCTGGCAGCATGACACAGTAACTACCATTTCTTCATAATTCTACTTTTTCCACCTTTTTTATTAGGGGGGACAGTGTTACGTGGTGCTTATAGAAACAGACTGAACTGTGAGCTGTTTTGAAGCTCCATCTATGTTAAAAGTCCGTGTCATTGTTGCCTTGTGACCTGGCCTGTTGACATTTGGTGTGGTAGGATGTGGTAGGGATGTCCATCAAAAACCCAGTCCTTGTTTGGGAGTCTCAAAGGAGTCTGCGGAGGAGGACCTGGACCTGGGAATAGTCCAAGGGGAATGAAGGGATGGATGGGTGTCCCTCCACCCTGCTTGTGGTCATGGCCACGTTTTCACAGATGGATCAGCCCCAGCTGTTTCATGTCCATGAAATGCCTGGGCATGGGGGTGGCATGGCTGTCCCCAGGGCTCATGGCAGTGGGGACGATCAGAGAGTCACCTACAACTCCCAATTTGGATTAGACTGAAAGTGGTGTGGAAAGTTTTAGGTGTCTTCATAGCTAGCTCCTGCCTAGATCTGTGTTTTAAAGACCTCTGCTTGTAACTCATCCAAAACACGGCTGCCAACGTCGTGGAGGGGACGGCATGCGTGGGGATCAGCTCTGTGCCTCCTGCGTGTGACCAGGGTGTTCGGTGATAGGATTTCGGTGGCCAGGAATGAGTTACCTACCTCAACCATTGCTTGAATGGCTGTGAAAGTCATTAAGTCTACCTCCCCAATGAATTTTCCCCCTTTAGAGCTGGTGTTTAGGAGTCAGTTGCTTCTCGAGGTAGACCTTGCAGTGTTTTCTTGGGGAAGAACGTGGTCGGTGTTGGTGGGTAACGTCTGACCCATACAGGCAGAGTCACGCGTCCCCTGTGTGAGTCTGCAGCAGACCAGGCTTTTGGGCAGAAGTGCCCTGTTGTCGGACCAGCGTGTTGCCTACAAAAGGTTTTGTTAGACGAGAGCTATGTGTGCTGTGGAGCATCATTAAGAGGCTCAGCGAGCCTTTTCCAAAGGCCATTGAAATCAAATGAAAGACTCGATAAGCTAAAAAGCCTTGAGACGAGATTTGGAGGGGAGTAAGAGTTTTTGAGTGTTTCTGTATGGGTTTGGGGGTTGGGGAGTGCTGGAGATGTGAGACCTATTCAAGCTCTTCCCCAGGCTCTGGGGCAGGAGGCTGTGAAAACAGTGGAGGAGAGGGTGGGTAGTAAGGATCCTATGGATGTGGTTGGGAGGAAGATGAGAAGCTGGAGAGTGGAGGGACCGTACTGACACTATCTGCCTCTTCTGGCATCTGGCTCCTTATTTAACCTGTTCCAGGTGTTTCTCCGATGGTGTTTTGGGCAGGTACTGTCTGTGACTGCCCTTGGCAAGTACACAGCTGTGGAAGGGATGGAGAGCTTGGGTCTGCTGGGTGTCCGCAAAGTGAGATGTGAGAGTTCATGTGCTGGAGCAGGGGTCCGGGTCCTGCGGGCTGCGTGCGTCCTCGTAGGTCCACGGTGAGCAGCTGACCCTACCCTGTGCGGCAAACCTGTGATTCAGTGCCAGGAATCAGCCCCGGGGCCTCATTTCTAGATTTAAGTAGGACCCTAATGCAACAAAGAGCTTGGCAGCAGGGTGCCCTGCCGAAGGACAAGCCGGTTTGTGTGAAGGTCTGTGAACAAGCATTTGTTTTCCATACATTGGGCTGAAATGCTTTGTTGCTTTTATGGGTAAAATGAAGCCTGGTGGTGAATCAGTCCCTTTAAAATGACACATAGAGCTGTAGATACGGAGCCTACTGCTAGAAAGCAGTGATGGTAAGAGCGTCAGAATTTTGGAACATCTGTATTTGGATGCTAAAAGCCTCCGTGGTTAATACAGCTCGGGCATAAAGGTTTTTATTGGAGGGAGAAACCCCTGTAGTTTAGCGTAAAAGCCAGCCACTGGCTGATCAAATTAAGCAGAAGCATCCTCATGCACGGGATGGTCTGTAATTGCTTACTTCAGAATTTCTTCGCCTCTTTCTCCCTTTCAGCCGACGATGGCACTGCCACAGTCAGGGCCGCTTCAGCTGCTGCGATTCATCCCGACGGCTGGTTTGTGCTAAAGGGACAAAGTCTCGGGAGGGGAATTCTGGTGATGCTTTAAAGGAGAAGATAATTGACTCGCGGCCTGGAGAGACAGAACAAAAGAGGGGAGTTTGGGGCCGCGGAGGCAAAAGCAATGCTTGGTTTAAGAAGAGGTACTGTAGGCACCCTGAATGGGCTAACGCAAAATCCTAATTGGGCAAAACTTTTCTGTGATTCTCAAGAAGGTCCAACAGATCAGAGAACAGATCCATGTAGAGCAGCACACCGTCTGTGTAGGAGTTATTGTCACGCTCCTTGGGACATTGCCAGAGAGATGGGCTAGATGACGAGTAGCTGGGAGAAAGGCTGGAGAAGGCTTTAAAATCAGCCTTTGAGCATTTTTTTGGTGAATCAGAGGGAGAAATGCGAAAGAATTTAGGAAAAGGAGAGTTGCAAAATTAGTATGGCGTGGTGTGATGCAGGGGAGGGACAGTGGCCTCTTGTAGGAGGTGCTGGAGAAGATGCCGATGCTCAGTGATGTCCAAACTCGCAGCTGACACTGGTGATGACAGAGCCCAGGAGTCATCTGAACTTGCCCCTCTCCTACCCAGTCGCGATGGAGATCTCTGCAGATGCCAGTAGTGGTGCTCTTAGCCGAGTCGTGAACAATACTTTGCCCTATTCAATTTTTACTTTACTAAAATGAATATCATGGGCTTCTTAATAGTCATAGGAGCATAAAAATCTCAGTGTATCACAATTCATCATCCTTTAAAAATTGAATTTCTGTTGAATTATGCCTTGCCGCTGTAGTGCTGTGGAAAAGCTCTTATTATTCATAACTATAAATACAATGATGTCAAGATTTAACTGGTGCCTGAAGGCTTTATGCTGTACTTTCGTATTGACAAAGCAAACAGTCTTATGGATCGGTTTAAGTTTATGGGACCGGAGATGGCTGAGCCTTCCCCGCCGTTGGAAGCAGCAGTCCTCCGCTCCAGTCCCGAGCCGTCTCTGAGTAGGCAGGAGGGTTTTGGGCCATTTTGGCCCTTCAGGACTGAGGTAAACAGCCACCAAAAAAAAAGAAGTGAAATCCCTGTTGGGTGGCTGCTTTTCCTCTTGGGTAGCAGCGTGGTCAGGCTGCTGGAGGACACGTTTCGGAACCAGCACCAGCTTCGAGCGAGTGCTTGGGTTTGTGATAGCGGAGAGCAGGTTGCATGGGCTGAAGGACAAGGAGGAAGAGCTGGAGAACGAGATGGATCCCCAGAAGCCACCTGAATCGCCCAGGTCTTCATCTGCTCCAGCGCAGAGGAGCAATTGGACCTTAATTAAAGACACTTACCGTAGGAAGGTTCTCATGTGCTCTCCTTGGTGGGCATCAATAAATACTTTCATGTTCCTCCTTGTCCCAACTGAACGTTTAAACAGACATTGGCCCAATCGTGCGATTGCTGATGAGGACAGACCTGGCTGGGTAGAAGTTTGCTCGGGTTTACGTTTTGCTTTGCGAGCATCTATTTTGGGCCTGACATGTGGAAAAGTCCCATAATTTGGTGCTCAGCTGAGGCTGAATTCAGGGCCTTCGCATGGATTTTACTGTAACGCAAAAGAGAAGTGAGTTAATCGTTTACAGGAAATAGTTAACATATGGAAATAATTTTTAAAACCATGATTGGGTAAATTTGGTCTCTGGGGGCAAGGTGGGAAAGATTCTGATTGGATTTGGAGGGATTTTTTGGGGGTGTGGTTATAGTTAGAAATTTACACATAGTGAAAGAAGTATTGCTGTTGGATGTTGGTTATCATGGCCTGTAGGTTGTTTGGAGTTTTGTTTGTTTTATGATCTCTTTTCTTAATATAGCTATTGGGCCTTGCAGAAGTTTGGCAGTGGCATGTTTAACTTTTGACTTAGTTTAGACATTCACTATTTTTGTTACAAAATAACTCTACTGCATTTTTTTTTTTTAAAAAACAAAAATTAATAATCTCTGGAGAACTGAAATTCTGTATTTGAGAAATTGCAAAGCCTCCATTTTGGGCTTTCTTCCACTGAAAGCAAGGCAACAAAATTGGTGATGTCATGGTAGTTGTATTTTCTAATGCATTTCAAAACTAGTTTCCATGTAGGCATACAGAGAAATACAGAAAAGTGTTAAAAATCAGATGCCTAAATGTTTTGCCCTATAGCAGATCTAAACAATGGGCTGGTCGTTAAGTGATGGTTGATGTGTTGAGCCCCTACAAGTGAAGGTGCTCAACATCATTCATTTGCCTTGGAGTTATTTAAAAATCTTGCTGAGTGTGCCAGAGGGCTGCTGCCGTCACAGGACCCGTGAGATGGGGCTCGTCTCTCCGTCCGGGTCTGACGTCCCGGGCTTACTCCCTACCCGGGTCAGGGCAGTTGGGATGTGTTTGGAGGAGGATGAGGACGGTGCCAATAGCTGGGCAGGAATTCCTCCCTTTGTTTTTGCAGAAACATTGCGTTTTTGCGTGGAAATGACCTGTACCTGAACAGAAGTCATTACCGTGGAGGATTTTCTTTCCTAGTGAAGACGTTGAGACCTGCCGGGTGGTGACTCCTGAAGCGGGAGCGAGGGGGGGTCTGCGCCTCTGTAATTCTCGCTTTAGCGTGATGCCACTCGAGGGAGGAGACTTGTGCACGTGGAAGCCCGGCGTGGCTGAGCACAGCTCGCAGCTGAGCACAGCTCGCGGGGCTGGACCGGACCTCCTCTTCCTCTTCTTCGTCTTCCTCCTCCTCCCTGCTGCTGCAGCACTGCCAGGGAACAGCACCAACCCCCTGCCCAGGGGGTCCCTGGGGGGCTGCAGACACCGATTTGGGGGGACCATGGGCACTTCCCCGGGGGGGGGACGGGGCATTGGGGCTCCTGGAAGCTGCTCGCCTTAGCGTGGGGACTTGAGTGGTGGCAGTGGTGGGTGCCACCGTCTGCTTTGGTGTGCCGCGGCGGGGAGAGAGGGGAAGGTGCTGGCGCAGGCCTTGAAATTTGGCATCCAGTGCCCCCAAAGGGCAATTTCTGCAGCATTTTCTGGCATGAACACCCAGGAGATGTTCCACCGCGCTGCACCATGGCCAGCGTTTTTGCAAGCGCCCGGTGCTGTTTTCCCTCTGCGTTCGGTGGTGACCATTAATTTGAAGGAAAACAGGAAAAACTGGTTCAGTGCACTTAGGAAGCTTGAAAATGAGAGGACGAATGTACCTGCGCCTCTAGAAGTGGATGAGGCGGGGGGTCCCCACGCCAGCCAGGGGAGCCTGGACCTTCCCTGCTCCCCCTGTGTTCACACGCGGAATAATTTGGGCAGTATTTGCACAGGCTGTGCGTGCTTCATCCCCGGGCTCGGCCGCCACCACGTTTGTAAAATTGAGATCAGCTAAATGGGTAAACGCTGCCGAAAGAGGGGCTCCGGCTGCTCCCGAAACTCGGTGCTCGCTCAGGCTTTTTAAAAGATTTTTTTCTTCTGTTGAAAAACATGGGTTTTCTGCCTTGCAGGACTTCCAGGCTCGAAGGAGCCGGGAGCCGTGGGGTGTGGATACCAGTGTGGAGGAGGGGCGGGCTGATTACATGAATCCCAAATAAAAGGGGAGATGTCCTGTGAGCCCGGCTGGTGCAGGGGAAGCCACGGAGGGGAAACGCTCTGTTTGCCATGGGCAAGAAGCGGTGGCAGCCGACGGGGACACCTTGCTCACGGCAGTGCTCACTTCTTGCTGCCAGCACGTCTTTTAAATTTGGGAGGAGGCAACGGGTTTGTGTTTTGCACGCGGTGATTGGAGTTTTTTCCATGGGAATAGACAGTTTATCACTAAATCTGAGCGTCTCTGGGATGGCGAGCGGTGCTGGTTCCTTAAGGGTGTTATTTCACATGACTTTCCCCAGCAAGCCAGGTGCGTGGACTCGGCACCCGTTGGCCTCCCTGGTTAATGACTGCCCCGTGACTGCTCATAACTTGACTTGTAAATGCCTGGAGCGAGCACGGAGCCAAACCTGAGCAGGGGGACCACGTCCCGGTGCTCATCCCGCATCCCTGCACGGCGAGCAGCGCTCGGGCAGGACCGGCGTGTTTGGGTTTTATCCGGCTTCCTTCCAAAATCGGCATGGGGGGCCCCAGTGCTCTGCTCAGATTCAGAGAGTCTGAACGTGAAAGGGATTGGAGAAGTGTTACCCGCTTTCCAGAGCTGAGCCTCAGGTGGTGGCGCCTGTGACAACGCCTCAGTCCCCGGTGCATCAGCAAGTGGATGGAGGAAAACACGTGTATGCCTTAACTTGCAATATCTAGTTTAAATACAGACTTTACTCATTGCAGGTCTGCTTCTTGCGAGAGAGAGAAACTCCAGCTCGGAGGGCCAGGCCTCCAAATAGATTTTTTATTTATTAGAAAAAATGCTTATTGGTATAGAGATGCTTATAATTGCATCTTTCTTATACATCTGCATCCGTCTTGAGGCTCTCGGAGCGTGCAGACGCGTGCGGTGGGGAC
>NW_009226479.1:0-14575 GCF_000690835.1 Fulmarus glacialis | reverse complement strand
GGTCACTCCCGCCCCCTCCCCCCGCCCCGTGCATTTCTTCTAAAGGGAGATTCAGAGAGAAAATCCCCGATGAACTTCCCCGTCCCTCTTGTGTCGCTCGTGGCACAGAGTAAAGGAACAGGGTTGCTCCCGGGGTCCTGTCATGGAAAGAGAAAGTGAAGGGCTCTGTCGCTTGGAGCCAGTCGTTCTTCAGGGGTCGTGACTACGAGGCAGAAATCCGAGTCGGGTCTAAAGGGAGGGAGGAAGGGATGCAGGGAGGGTCACTGAGGTTTTCCCACGGTCGCTCCACCATCTCCTTAACACCAGGATACCGAAACACCCGTGGCGAGGTAAGAAACCGTGTCAGTTACTGGTTCCTGGGAACCATTATAACTCCGGGGTCGCGAAGGTGGAGAAACTGCTCCTCCCAGCTGGGCATGAGAAGCGTTTCATTTGTAAGGCTGAAGCCTGGTGATTTGCCTGCCAAGAATTTCCTTGGACATGTATTTTTATGTGCAATTAAAAAAAAAAATCCCCAGAAATGACATAATCAGAATTACAGATGTATTAAAACTATGTGGGCATACCGAGCACAAGATGCACACACAGCCTCTTACTGTCATTTGTACTACACGTATACGTGTGTGTATTTCCTCTTCCCAGAAGGCCACTTTCGACCTCGTGCGAACAAAGGCTATCTCTCTGGTCATGCTCTCAGCTGCACTGGTGAACAGTTTGCCTGTTCTCTCCGGTGTTTTGAATTTTGCTAGGCAGTATCAGTTCAGTGACTCCAAGGAAAGCAAAGAAGAGATGAAATCATGACAGTCAGAAGAGAGAAGTCTTACCGACCCCCAAAATAAATGAAAGGAATTAGATGGGAAATGTGCCTTTTGAATCAGGATTACAAATAATTTAAATGATTAATTACCTCCCTTTTCTTTCTTTTTCTCTTTTGCATGTGTTTTAATCTGACATTCATGCAGTGAATAAAACTTACTTAGGCCTCTGTCTGCCAATCGAGAGCTGATGCTGTTTTCACAGTTGCTTTAAATTTTGCATTTTCATCATAAAAACATCACTGAATGGGAGTTTGCAGGAGTAAAAACCAGGCCACCTGACTCTAGTTGTCTCTTCCTGCAAGATTTACAAGGGAAACACAGATTTTTTTGTCTTTTTAATTTTTTTTTTTTTAACCATTTCCAGTTACAGGAGAAAATGTAAAGATGTCTTGCCCCATCTCTCTCTCTCTTTTTTTCCCTCTTTGCATTCCAGTCATTCTTTTCCTGCCCATAAACTGTTACTACTCCACAAGAGCCTGATTCTGAATAGCCTACTCAGCTTGTTTTTTTTGTTGGATGCAGGAAGAAGTCCTGTCAGATGGGGTCTTCAGTGCACATTCATGAAACAGAGCAAAAGCCTCTCTCAGAATGTGCACTGGAACAGCAAATAGTTACTTTTCAGCTGTGGATTACATGTGCCTCTGAAAAGGAGACCACAAATCATTGAGTTTTTAAAGGTTCCGCATGAGTTGTATATTAATCCCAGTTTCCCTAGGGATGGATTAATCCCAGCTTCCCAGTTGTGTGGCTACAGACAATGTTGATGGGGTTGGGGGCAGGGGAGAAGGGAGATGGGGAAAGGGGAGGGAAATTAAAAAGATATATCACAGGAATACATGGCCTAAGTGGCGAGGAGCCATAAGTACTTAAGTTTCAATACCTCTTCTACCTCTGTCACCACATGTGAGCTGAAGCAAATCACCGCAGCTCCCTGTTTTGGTTGCTTCATCTGTAAATTGGGGATAATGCTGCTGCTTTTGCTCTCAAGACGCCTGGCACATTTGTGTAGAAACTCTTGCTCAGCCCTCAGTACTGAAAGGAGATATTCCAATTCGTACCTGGGCAGCTGAACGCAGTGACTGATCTGGGAGATCTAATGGAGTGTGCAAGACAAATTTATATTCACGTGTAATTCTTTTTCAGCCCTGGCAGTTTTGTTGAGAGATGGAGTCCTAGAGCCCAGCATGCATTTCTTCTCTACATTCCTATCCAATGACTGAACAGGAGGAATGGCATGGGCCAAATTCATCCCTGGTGGGACTCCAATGACATCAGTCATCTTTATAGGAGTTTTTTGAATGAAGTCAATTGGGTTTTACGAGGACTGAGTTTGGCCACATGCATATTTAACTGCTCAGAGAGCTGCAGCAGTGAAGGAAGCTTTCCTTGTCTTAGAAAATATCACTTCCGAGTCTGGGAGACACAAGCTAAGCCATTGACCTGTTTTATGCAGTCAAGTTTACCTTATTTAAACCCAAGGAGCAGCTGAAGTGTGCTCAGCATCCAGCAGAACTTAAAAAAAAAAACAACAACCCAGCTGCCCCAAAATGTTCATAGCTTTCGACGAAACTTTGTATTTTTCCATACCGCTTGGCGCAGCACCGTGCCACGGATACCCAGCAGACATGTTTACATGACACAGGGCAGCACCCTGCAGGAATATCGGCATAAGGCCTGCAAGCAGAACCGTGGCTTCAGCACGGTGCTGTGCCGTTGCTGTTTGGCTCTGCCCTTTATTAGGCCTAGCTGTTCCAGAATCCCTGTCACGCTCATACGTCTCTGCCACTTCCAGCTCACCTCTCCCTTTAGACTGCTCTCTGGGGCTGTAATTCCACTGCCAGTCATATCTGATGAGAACATGGTAAATCACTAAAAAGGGGTGTTCCTTCCTCCACCTGTGCCTTAGCTGCTGGTGCTGACTCCCCCTACACCTTATGCTTGTGCTTTACTGGAGTCTGATATTGCACCAAACATATAAAAATGTTTATACTATATTATAGTTCCTGACACAGTAGCTATTGAAAAATAAAACAAAACAACAATTTAATCAGTGACAGTGATTACCAAAAGTTTGTCTACAGAGTTTGTCACCACTAATCAGTTAAATTGTTTGCAACATCTATTGATTCTGCATTCTTATTGTATCTTCTGAGGAACGAGTCAACTTTAGCAGTTAGAGAACTGTATTGCTAAGTGTGAATAGCAGAATGTGTGCTCTGGTCATATGAGGCACCTCAACTATTTTCCAAGGGATGAATGTCATATCTCTTTTCCTGATGTCTGATTTGCCTTCTGTCTTTACTAGATCTTTGGTGATGGAACTTGTGTTTGATTTTCAATATTTTTACATTATATGTGTGGAATAATGAAATCTGGGTTTATGGGCTTGTTCATCTCTTTTACAGCAATTTGGCTTGGCTGAATCAACTGGAGCTATTCTGATTTTACAGTAGAAGTTGTGAGAAGAGAATTAGGCCTACTGATGGTTTTGCTGCAGCCAAAAATCCACATTACTGAGATGCACTATCACTTTTTGTCTATATTTAATTTTCCCAAGTTTTATTTTACCACTTTGTCTTCTGTCCCTATTTGTCTGTATTTCATACTAGGAGAAAAAAAAAAAAAAGAAATTGTTACTGGCTTTTCAACAGGTGTATCAGCTTGTACCAGAGACCTGATACCCAGTTTTCTTCTTTTTTTTCTTCTTCAATCCTTATTTCTCAGGCAATATTCCTTTTTTTTTTTTTTTTTTTTTTTTTGCATGCATACTTCTTCCTGTCTTCTTTTTGCTTCCTCAGCATTGCTAGAGTTCTAGAGTTCTTGCCCTGCCCACCTCATTTCTCAATTTGTATTTCTGCCTCTTATTCAGCTCCATTTTAGTTTGTCTACATGCATTTTTATTTGTCACATCACCGGACCTGTTGACTCTATCTCAGTCTGGCCTTTTTTTGGCTACCCTTTGACCTTCTGCATCAAGTTCAAGTTACTGTCTTCCAGAATGAAACTCACCACAAATCTGTCTTTCTCTGAGTCTCTGAATTCATTCATCTCTTCATTCTCTTGCTTCCTTCCCTTGTTTCAAACAACCGCATAATTACCACCCTTCTCTCATCACGACACCTTTTCTCTTTCTGGCCTTTTGGCTTCTAACTGGGACTGCTCAAATCACATGTTATGGGTGAATGATTAAGCTATTAACAACTTTTTTTCCATTCAAGATTTGTCCAGGCACAGCATGGCTTTCTTCCAAATGTATGTGAAGATATTTCAGTTTATATATGTCTTGTAAATTCTTTTGAGGCTGTTTCTTTATCTATTTATTCTCCAGAAGTTCAGCACCGGGCTACAGAAAAGCCTCAGGTACATTTTCAGAGAACAGAGGAGAAAACTTCCCAATAAGGAAATATTAAAGTAGGTAAAAGCAGATCTCATCTAAAGTTACATTAGGTAGGAGGGGTCTGTGTATTAAATGCTACCCTTAGGGAATAACTACATGCTGATGAGTGTGTTCATGATCCTGCTGTCCTTCCTCACCTGCTGTAGCCAGTGAGGCTGGTCAGACAATGTCCTGAGGAAGGACCGTACTGCACTTCAGGGAACGAAGCAGGATGTCAGCGATACACAACTATGTAGGGCCGTGGGAGGCTTCCTCTGCTCAGGAAAGGTCTCTTTCAGGCTCTTCCATGCCTTATTACTTGAACTCTCAAACTTCACAAATAACAACCCCCCGTGTTTCTTCCCAAACTTACACAGGCTGCTGAGGCCACTTTAGTGCTCCAGGCACAGCCACCTCTGTCCTGCAGGTTTTCCTCTCTGGTGGTTTTCTCTGCTGTGCACATAGACCACCTGCAGCCTCACGCTGGTTACTCTTACAGTCTGACACTCAGCTGGTCTCACTGGGATGTGCTCATCAGTTAATGTGGCTGACCATACTGGCATGGGGCCTTAAGGATGGATTTTTTAATGTGGGGTGAGTTTCATTTTAACTGAGCATGGTGACAGGACAGCTAATTACACACTCTTATTGTTTTGAATTGTTTGATCTGAACTTTACCGAAATTCCTTATTGCATCCAAGATGATTTTTTTCCACTTCAGATTGGAAATATTGTATTATGAGTAAAACTATATTGGCTATGGGCTTACAGATTCTTCCTCCTAACTATTTCTTTACACACATGAAACTTGGCTTATGTAAGCATTCTTGAAAAGGACATGAAAAATAACATCATCTGGGCAGGAGGGTCAAGAATGTGCGACTTTCCACCAATTTCCTTCGAACTGTCAGTCAATTCTTTTGGTGCCTATTGTGTACTCCTTTTCATGTCCTTCCTTAAAATGCACTTCTCTTGGAAAATGACTTCTCTAGCACTTTACAAACAGCTCTGGCATTCACCACCCATCAAGTGCATTGCTGGATGTCTACTGAACATCCAGCGAATTGCTGGACAATGTTGGTATGCCAAATTTAGACTGCGTGGTGAAGGCTGCCCTGTACGGCTCTGAGCACAGTGTTGGCTGCTGGTCTTAGCAACCAATAAATAATTAAGAAGCTGGATATTTGATGATCCTTAAAGAAGGATGACTCAGCTAGCCCCCTACTGTTGATTTCTTCATTAGCACAGGCATAGATCCAGACCAAGAACTGGTTTTCCCTTATGCATTTATTTGGTGACCACTTGGATATGGCTTAGGAAACAGCTAGTGTTTCTCCAGCAGTTGGGAAATGTTTACTTCCAGCTGTTTATTTCCCTCAGTGGATTAATAAGCCTATTTCAAAGTGCTGCAAAAAGGAAAACTAGATTTTCAAAATGGGGAAGGAAGAACATTTGTAGTGACACAGTGTTTTCATCAAACTCCCTTTTTCCTGCACAGCAGAGAAATTGTTTAAATGAATGGCTCAGAGTTTCTTTAACTTTCCAATGTACCTAATCAAATCTATAAACTACATAAAACATAATAAAAGCAATTGCATCAGTTGGGGAAAATGGAAGGGGAAAGCAGATGGAGTTGTTAATATCCCTGAACACAACCTTTCCACTGAACTGGTATCAGCCCGTTTATCACATTATGGAAACAACACTAGCTCTCTGCAAAGATTTCACTCAGTGTAAAATAGTCAGCAAGGAGGACTCAGTGCTTGGTGCCATTTGCTCAGAATCCCTGTGATCCATGAAGTCTCCTGCTCTTTTCCTCTGGCACATAATAGTTTAAGACTCCTTGTCTTTTTTACTGACATCTTGTATTACTTACAAGGTGGGGATTTTGTGTCTTCTGAGTTTGGGGGAAATATCTATTATATAGTTATCTGTGATTTTAATGAGACAGACCTTTCAGTCCTAGGTGGATGGCACATACTATCCTGTTCTCTGGGATGCAGTGGGTAGGTACCCTTCGATGGCGATCTTGCCATCATGTAGGATGAACATAGATAAAGCTGATCATAAGGGCAAGGCTCTCATTACTGCTGGCAGTCCTGTGAGAGCAATGAGATACATCAGAAGGGACTGAACAGCGAACAAGAGAACAAGCCCATCTGCTAGGCATGCCAGTTTGCATGCAAACCCATAGCCAAGCAATGAAGCAGATATGCTGGATACAAGTCTGTCCAGCACTGGCATATTTCTCTGACCCATTCCTGCCACTGTGGAGAATATGGAAGAAAAAAGATCAAAAGAAGTTTGGCTAAACCTGGAGGTGTGAATATGGATTTGAAAATCAGAACTCCAAAGCCAAACTTCTAGACTTAACATGTAAGCACCAAACTCATGGTGTCCCAATTTTCAGAGATACAGAGTGCCAGGTAGTCCCAACTGAAGTCTTTGTTGGCTGCAAGTTCTTACCACTTACAGCATTGATTTTGGCACTTAAATTCAAGATTGCTAGTTGACTTTAGTAGGGCTACCCAGTTTATAAATCACTCCTTGCATTTGGCCCAATGTTTGTAGATCTCCAGATGGAGAAGAGTGTAACCCAAAGGTAGATTTGGCAACTCCAATATGCCTTAGGTCAAACATCTGTAGGAAACATATGTCTGATTTCCTTACAACTTCATTGTTTCAGTAGATGGTGTATTCAGTGCAATGTTATATCTGCTACTGAAATAGCTGAATGCAAATACCAGGAACCTCTGGGAAATTTTAGTTAATAGGAAAATAATCTAAAACAAATTCATCCAGTTATACAGCCAGGAGAAAAGAAATGAAAATAAAAGGAATTACTGATCCAACTAAGTAGGCACAGAAATGAAAACCCCTCTAGGATTTTCTTTTTCATTTCTCCAACTTCCATTAGTTTAACGAGCAAACTAGGTCAGCAGCACAGTCTTGTTAGGAATAAATGAATGCCATAGATTCACTAATATTAAAGTGTTCAGGCATTCAGCATCATTTGCTGCTCTGCTGAGGGAGCTGTGGCACAGCAACTCCGTATTTGGCTCTAATCCTAATTCGGATATTCAGCCCTATGAGTCAATGTAACACAACTGCTGTAACGAAAACCTAACTGTAAAGAAAGAAAGCTGCAGTATCACAAAACATCAATTAGCCCCAGTTTCAAGTGGGGGTAAGAGAAGTCATGTAAACTGTATTTTAAGTTCCTACATTTGGATTTTGTGCTGACAAAAGACTGGGGGGTCAGACTGAGATGTGGAAAGTTTTGTATCTCACTATCATTACAATACTGATGAATTCACTTGTACTCTTCAATAACATCATCAACAATGAAACTAGTTATAGAATTCAAAGAAAGATCACAGATGTTGTTTTCTCCATGTGCTGTCTCTTGCTTTGACGGAGGAAAGCTTATTCACTATCCCTTTAAACTGGTTACTGAAAATCTCAGTGGACCACAAACTGATAGTAGCGCTTAATATAAATAGTATTTTATTTCTCATGTCGTGGGCGGTGATCTTCATGGGAGATTCCCTCCCCACCCCCTACTCTTGTTTTTTTGGTACCTAGATACAAAAGTAGAAAAACTTGTAATTAAAACTAGTTGATTTAATATAGCCGTAAATGCCGTAGGTTTGGTCCTAACAAAGGATGCTTTCCTGATTCAGAGCCAAAAGCTCACTGCAGAATAACTTCTTGGAACACAGGTAAGATTTTTTATATAACAGATTGAAAGGGAACAGTTTACAAAAAGTTCAAATACTGAAATGTCTTTGCATGAACAATTTGTGTTTTTCATATAAACAAAAATACATCACAAATGAAAAAGCATATGCAGAAATATAGCTTAAATATATTTATGGTGAAATTATTCACTTCATATGGAGATTTGAGCAGTGTTTAGAATACTGTAGTATTTCTTCCTGCACGCATACATAGGACTTTTAAATCAACCCATCCTGAATTTGTAACCTGTCTGTTTGTACTTTTGATTAAAAAAAAAAGAAAATATTGGACACTGAAACGTGGTTAAGACATGCTAAGTCTGGCTCTTGATTTCCAAAATAGTATGTATCCATCTCTGGGTTTTTTTATGTTGCTGCTGTCAGGAAGAAGAGCTACTGAGTTTTGTTGAGAATATGTGCCATCCTTGAAATTGGCATTGCTGAGGGCAGTAATTCCTGCCTGAATATGCACGTATGAAAAGGTGTATGCATGGCTCCTTGGCTGCATTCATGCACTATTTTGTGAAGTGTGGGGAGCTCCTGGTCTAGGTGGTAGAGCTTACAGTTTTTCTCAACTATCTAAGGGATAGTTTCATGATTTTTTGGGTCGTGGAAAGGATTAATCCCTCAAAATGCTGACAAACTAGTTGAGGGAAGTAATTTGAGGTTTAACTCTTCCACCTTTTCTGCTGTTGTGAAGTGAGGAGTGATTTGCTGAAAGGGAATTTGCTGCAAAATGGGAGTTGCCTTTAAAATAGGGAGTTGGTTGTACTGAAGACTTGTCTGACCACTTTATATTATAGGCTACCTCATAATATTTCAAGCTGAGAACCTTTTCTTGTTTTCTTTTATTTTTAATCTCTTTGTCATGGAAACAGTTCACAGTGACAACTTAACAGTCACATATCTGCCCACTCGAAGGCAGTGTTCTAGATACAGTGTCTTGAAAAGACACCAAAATCAACAGCACTTGTGATCTAGGATGAATTAGAAAATGAATCAAACCCCTTATTCAAACTGGCCACTTTTTTTACTTGCCACCAATGTTTCTATACTCACAGCATATCAAGCCACACACTGTTTGGCTTAGTGTTTACGTCTGTAACTTAGATACACCAATCTGTAAGTGAAGTTTGGCAAAAGTTGAGAAAATAAAAATATATTCAGAATGTTTGTTTAAAGCATAATACAAAATTAGTCAAATTAATGAACAAATATTTGCTATATGA
This sequence comes from Fulmarus glacialis, assembly GCF_000690835.1. Taxonomy (NCBI): domain Eukaryota; kingdom Metazoa; phylum Chordata; class Aves; order Procellariiformes; family Procellariidae; genus Fulmarus; species Fulmarus glacialis. The sequence continues at coordinate 5,412 of NW_009226479.1, read as the reverse complement.
GAGTATTATAGTGTTTATGTTGTCCAGATGATCTTTGTTATGTAAATTGTTTGTGGACTGCCAATATTTGCTTTTCAAACTATCACTGGTTGGACTGGCTGCCTAGCAGTATTCCTTTTTCCTGATTAGATGTGTGAGTAGTACTTCCACTGAATATTTTTGCAGTTCTGGGTTCCACAAATACTCACCTACCGTCCTTCAAATCTGATGTCTGAATCCTTTGTGCCAGCAAAATTCATGGAAATTGTGGCTTGAAGATATTAATTAATGATAAAAGCAAAAGGATATTTCTATTCAAAATAAATTGCACTATTTTCCTCAGACTAACACACAGACACCCGTTCTCTGGTGATAGACAATGCAGATACTTATAAAGAAATAAATGTACATAAATAAAACAATTGAATTTTATTTCCTGCTTACAGACTGTGTGTGGGTGGCAGTTTATTCTCTTCTCTTATTCCAACTGGGTCAGATTCAAGTTGGACTTGAACATAGTTTGCATCTTGCCCTTTTTCTTGTGAAACTTTGGAACTTGTGGAAAGGGGTCTTTCGGCAGGAGGAAGTGTAGTGTTTAGAGTTAGACTTCACAGCAGTGGTGAAGCTTAGCTTATTGTATTCATATGGTGGCTAGATGGTGCTTGGTTGCTCCTCTCATGTCAGCAAATCAGAAGACAGATGTCTTACTTTTTTTCTTTATTTCCAGACACAGAGCAGTGAGTGTCTTGCAAGGGTCGAGTAAGTATCCATGTATTCAGAAGCAAAATTTTTCTGCTGAAGGGTTTACAGTCAAGATCGAACGTTTCAGAATTTGTTTTTGAGTCAATGTCCACACCCAGGCTTTTGTTGCAAAAACCAGTTTGAAAATAAGGGATAAAATACTTTAATATTGATGGAATTTTCAATATTTGTTTTTACATTTTTATGTATAGATATTTTCAAATGTTCATCTATATTATATGCAAATAAGAATCATTCTGCTTTATTTTTTACTGTGGAGCCACAATGTCTGTGTAGGCTGGCTGGAGTATGAATTACATATTGCACATATGAATTTATTGTTTTTCCCTCCTGCAAAGATGAAAATATAGGTTTGAGCTCTAGCGAGCCTAGCTTCAATGTCTTGGATGGGCCACGACCACTGGCACCATATATGGCTTAAGGGTAACATCTGAACTGCTCATGACTGATAGACTGTTAGCTCTTTAGATAACATGCTTCTGAAGCCACATCTGTGCCAGTGTGTGAAGTGGGTCAGGGACTGCTCTCTGGCTGTAAGACCAACTGGAGCTTATGGATATACAGTTAAAACGAACAATTGAAGTTTATACAACAAAAATGTCTTATCTCATATGCTGTTAAAAAACTGGCAGTGTTAGGGGTGCAATTATTTCAAACTTTTGTGATATCTGTAGGACACTGTTTAAGATTGGGCAGTATGGGTGTTGTACCATGAATATATTCCTCAGAAGGATACTCATCCTGACTTCTATGGCCTCATGCTAAAAGGAAGCTTGGTGGAAGTTTCTTTTGGAAGTCTCATCTGTGATGATCTGGTGTGGTTGTGGAGAGGCCAATGCAGTACGCTGGAGTGGACGCTTCCAGAAGTGATGGGATAGAGGAAAACAAGGAAAGTCTTTTGAGAACAGAGAACATAAAACAAGAAATATATACACCATTTTCTCAAAGAACAAATCACCCAGCAGTTAAATACACCACAGATTATCTGGAAAAGGCTTTGCCTCACTCTGCCAGGCAGAGCTTCCTTCCATTGCGCCCAATGGCTAGAAGAAATAAAAAAAACATAGCTGCCTCCTTCTCCCCAGGCAAATTTTTTATCTGAAGCTGTCCTGCATCTAACAGTGCTTTTAGATTGACTTGGACACTAATCCTAGCTACCTGGGTCTTCTGTATTTTTCTCTACTGAGGAGCTAAGTCGCTGATGCCATATACCTGTCCATCTGAGCACTTGTTTGAAAGCCTGTTTTGGGGTTTTCCAGTTTCCTCAGAACTGTAGATCGTAGGGCTCTAAGAAACAAAGTCTGAAGTCCCTTGCTTGAGTGGACCTGTATAACCACATCAACACTGAAGTCCATCTGAAACTTGGAGCTTTTGCTCTGTTCCGTGAAAGTTTGAATGCATTGCTGTTAAGAGAGTAGCTAAAAGAGTAGTAGGAGAAGAATCTCTTGTTTCCAGAGAGTCAGAAATAATCTTTGAAAGATGGTCCCCGTCTCATGCAGGCTGTTAAGACATGACTGAGCCCAGATTTAATAACTTTTGCAAAATTTATCCATAGCATGTTCACCCAGTGGGAGAGAGAGAGACCTCCTTCCTAGAAAGACATCATACACCACTGTAATTGGCAACATGTGCATTACACGCACAACCTAAAATTAAATTGACATGCCTCAGGGATTCCATCTGCTGTCAGATCTAACCTACCACAAAGTGAGCAGCAGAGCTAGGCTCACTCAATCTCTCTCCTAAAGCTGCAATGCTATGAAAAAGTGGGAGTCAAGGCACAAGACTTGTCACCATCGTATTCTGAAGAAAGATATGATCACCAAGATGAGTAATAATGGTCATAAACTAGAAGTCCACTCCGTTCCGTGAAATGATTTCTTACCATTTGTTACATCTTCTTTTGATGCATCTAGTGCTACTCCTTGCTGAGGGAGGTTACTAAGCAACTGATTCACCAGCTGATCTGGCTTACCATGCAAATTGTTTCTAGAAATGGACCTGACAACAAAATCAAATAAAATGGATTATTAATGAGAATTAAAAGGACAGCTGACATCTAAAGGAATGTACAAATCTGTAAGCCAACAGAATGACTTCTAAAGCAAGTATGACAAAACAGAGTTCATCCTGTAGATGTTTGTTAAGCGCAGGGATTACAAACCAAAGGAGTGTCATTGGCCTCAATCGTTCCTTCCTTGTGGTTATAAGGACTCGTGGTAGTGGGCACTGTGTTGCAGGACTAGATCTTCATTTTTCTGTGTACTGTCAAAAAGAAGAAGTCCGCATGCATAGAGACTGTAATATTGATTTTAAAAGGAACAGGAACGGGCATTTGCAGTTCATCTGTCAGTAACAGACAGAAAACATTTTCTTGACTTAGAAGATACTTATATTTAAAATATTTTTAGCTGTAATAGTAATCCCCAACTATTTAAAAAAAAAAACAAACTAATTGGAAAGAACTGTTTATCACAGGCCAGCATTCCCAGAAGGGGAATCAATTTATATAAACATGCTAAAACTGACCTATTTATGAAATGTTATGGAGAGCTGAGAAGAGAACCACAACAGATCTTTATCTTATGTTCACTGTTTTAAAAGATCAACGGTAGGGTGAAGGCTGAGGCTAGTTATCGCATATGTTTTAGATGTGAATGTTAAGGTCATCTAAAATCCATTGCCAAAGCCACTGTGATTGCTAACAAAATGTAAACTAATGTTCCAGGGCTCTCATTATATGCTTAATATGAATATGCTTCCCTTTCCATATAAATCACTACGAATGCAGCAATCAGTTGCTCCTATGAAAGTCACTAAATACAAGTGTAGATGAAAGGTTGAAAACTCTAAAGAAACCGCTGTAAGTAGTTGATGTAGCCCCTAAGGAAAAAAGCACCAGAAGGATATATTTGTAATTTAATATATGGAAATACACTATTTAAAAAGTAACATTAATATGCATATGGGCACATTTACTTTTAATGTGGTTTAATCTAGTAAATGAGTATGCATGTCAGAAAAATAACTGAAAAGACCAAATATGGCCGGCAAGTTCTATTTTGTCCATAAAATGTCTGTCACCTTCAGAGAACTTTCTGCAGGCCTCATTTATCTTAACCAAAGAGGAAAATCCCCATGCTGTTGAGATCAATTACAAAATTACCACGGAAATCAGCAGAGCAGCAATTTCTCCCAGCTTTATTTTTACCAGGCAAAGATTCCTTTGAGTAAGAACTGCAAGATTTCTTTTTCACTAAGTGAGAGGTCATTATGCATGGCCATGTACACATAAGAAAGACTGGGAAAGTGCAAAACAGCCTCCTTCTGTCATGACCCTTGTGTAACATGTTGGCAAAGTTAATTTACATCATTTGTCCATCTCCATTATATCCAGAGGCTTGAAGATGCAAGAGTGATATTCAGAATTCCTCCAGGAGATTTGGCACATACTGCAGAATGTTCCCAGTTAGGAGTGGGGCTGCCTGAAGTATCATTCAGGAGCTCCCGGTCTGTCTGTGCTGATGTTCCTGATGTTGATTGTCCTGGTTTTGGCTGGGATAGAGTTAATTTTCTTCCTAGTAGCTGGTATAGTGCTGTGTTTTGGATTTAGTATAAGAATAATGTTGATAACACACTGATGTTTTTAGTTGTTGCTAAGTAGTGCTTACACTAAGTCAAGGACTTTTCAGCTTCCCATGCTGTCACGAATGAGTGATTTAGAGGCCACTTAAAGAATCACTGTCAAAGGCATTAGCAGAAAGTGATTTTAATAGAAATTTATAAAAGTACGACTTAACAGAGTTCGATGGCAAGGTTCACTCTATTACTTACTACGTGGATGAAGTATACAAAGGAAAATCATGTTATAATTGAGCTAGAATGATTTGTACAGAGACCGAGGATGAAAAGGTTAAGGGAGACCCTCCTGTTGAGTCACAAGGTTCAGAGAAGACATGGCTGGATTCACTGCTAGTCCCAGACTTAGACAATGGTTTATGTTTAAGGGATTATATGTACCTAGCAGCAGTCTAAGGTTCCTTCTCAGTTTTAAGGTGGATCATAAGATTTTAGCAGCACTTAATCATTAACTAATTTAACATTTACAAAGTAAGTTAGTAGAGTCTACTAAAATTACAACAGTGACTTAATTACAGATTATGCTTACTATTAGTTCACACACATACACACAGAGAGATATATATAAATGTACAAAAGGTACCTGTTAAAAATTCCCCTCAAGTTCAGTGAAGAAATATTCATGTCAAATGTCTTGGCATTTCTCAACAGGCAAGGCTTGAGCCTTGAGGATTGAAGGGGTTCAGCCCAGGTCCCATCGTCAGCTTTCGGCAATGGTCCTCTGAATATTGCAGACTCAAGTGGTCGCGAGCTCTGAGAGGCGTCCCACTCAGAGGGAGATGCTGGGCGCAGCCCGCTGTGGTCCAGGAGAGCTCAAAGGGTCTCACTTAGGACAACGGTTTATAGGTTCGCAGGATGATTGGTTTTAGTCATCCGTAAATATCCATCCTGGCCACAGTCCCAGGTGGTAGTTACTAAAAAATTCTCAGGGTTTCAGTGTTGTTCCATTTGAGCTATGACTCAGCTAAAGGTATCAGGGGATGACACCAGGGCCAGGCAGTAAGAGTATGTTCCCAGTCTCAGCTATGCAGA
>NW_009226478.1:64784-65773 GCF_000690835.1 Fulmarus glacialis | reverse complement strand
TATATTTTTATATATTATTTTCAAGGAAATACTTTGTAAACCTCTAAACACCTGCACACATAGATTTTTTATTTTTAATTTTGTTTGCTTGTGTGTTTTCATTTTCATATTTCATAATTTTTTGCTTCTGTCTTTAAAAAACTGCTGCTTAGTCCAAGGGAAAATATAGAAATCAGATATCCACCTTCCCTTGATTTTCAGTTCTTTGGAAAACATAAGCAATCAAGAACAGCTTCATTGCTGCCAGCAACTTTTGTTTGGTGTCACCCCACATTGTATCACTGACTTCAGCTAGGTTTGTCTATTTGTTCTGCCAGGGAACCTGGTCAAATAGTTCCCAAATGTTGGGCCAAGAAAGCAATATTAGAATCCACAATTGCATTAGAGCTAAAACAACAATCCAGTTTTAAAATCACCGTATAATGAAATTTAGACTTTGGTGTTAAGGCCACTGTTTTTCAAAATTTCTATCCCTAATGCTAGGAAAGTGCAAGAGCAACTCAGTATGTGTTTGTTATAAACTATATACACCACTTTAAGAAAACTGCTGTTTTCCATGAAATTTCTACCACATTGAAATCAGAATTTGAAAAGAAAGTAGAACTGAAATCAAAGCAGTAGAAGAAAGTTCATATTTGGCAATTTAAATTTCAACACCCATGTCTCGATGTTTTGGAGGTTGCAACCTTGGGTTGTTTTGGGGTAAACTCCAGCATATGTCACTATGTTTTTCAGTGCCTAGTCTCTAGGCAAGCTTTTTGGTTTAGTGATTGACATCCTAGTAAAATACTGTAAAACATCATGGAACTATGATTTTTACGTATATTCCTTTAAGGTTCAGATTCTCCTTAGGCTTTGCAGGGAAAGCAGCAGGCATTCTGGAATGAAGCTGGGGCCTTTATGTGTCTTCACACAAAGATTGGATAAATTTTCATTTTCTACACTTCAGTGAGTCCAGAAATGGACTTTAAAGACAGAAATAAGGGAGT
>NW_009226478.1:44265-64766 GCF_000690835.1 Fulmarus glacialis | reverse complement strand
TAGTGATACCTTAGCTCTGCCTCATCTCCCTTCCCCTTGCCCAAGCTACTGAGAGAGCTGAAGCCATCTAGCACAGGCATGGTGAAATCATGCTTTGAGCATGCTTTGGTCTATGTCACATCCAGAAGTCCCTTCCAATCTTTTTTATTTCCTATAATTATAATGGCCATAACTTCTTTGAATCTGCAAGCTGCCCAGAAAGTTGCACACTTGAGATGAAGTATTCTGTTTCATGTTTCTGCTGGACCTGACTTGCTACAGCAATGCAAAACAGTGTTTCTGATGGTCTGCAGAAGAAAGGCTGTGACTTAGTCTTGAGCAGCCACTTTCTTAAGCTGACCTGACCCTAAATCTCATCCTTACATCCTTAAGTCAAGAGGGAGAAGGATCTCTAGCTGGATATGACCCTGAGCACCAGGATCTAACTTGAAAGTTGGATCTGACTTCAATGTTGGCCCCCATGTGTGTGGGGTTTTGGTCTAACTTGAAAGTTGGATCTGACTTCAATATTGGCCCCCATGTGTGAGGGGTTTTGAATCAGAAGACTTCCAGGATTTCCTTCTGGACTAATCATTCTAGAATTCCCCAATACAGTTAGAGCTGTGGGTTTAAGTTGCTAAGGCAGGTGATTCTCAAGGTCATCTGGAGTGTAAAAAGGAGGTAAGAAAGGCAAGCCTGCTGGCTTAAACTTACTGTGCAGGGATTTGCACCTCCAATGGAAGCCTTTTAGGGTCTGCATTCTCGAACTAGTAGCTGAGAGGACATTTAGTTAGAGGTGACTAATGGTAAAAAGGAAAAAAAGTTAGTGAAGTCCATGTCTGGTAGTTCCTAGACTGGCAAAGTGAAGGTTTGTGTGTTGGAGGCTCAGGGCAGACCTTATCACTCTCTACAACTACCTGAAAGGACGTTGTAGCAAGGTAGGTGTCAGTCTTCTCCCAAGCAACAAGCAATAGGACAGGAAGAAATGGCCTCAAGTTGCTCCAGGGGAGGTTTAGATTGGATATTAGGAAAAATTTCTTCACTGAAAGGGTTGTCAAGCATTGCAACAGGCTGCCCAGGGAAGCGGTTGAGTCACCATCTCTGGAGGTATTTAGAAGATGTGTAGGCGTAGCGCTTAGGGACATGGTCTAGTGATGGACTTGGCAGTGTTAGGTTAACGGTTGGACTCGATGATCTTAAAGGTCTTTTCCAACCTAAATGGTTCTATGATTCTATGATTCTATTGTAATGATTAGCACTCCCAAGCTGTTGATGGGTAAGTACCTTTTCCTTAGACTTTTCTGCCCATCCTTCTCAGTCACTTGTCAGTTTCTAGTCCTGTCAGTTCTGTATTCTCTTACAGAGGATTATGGAAATTCATGTCAATTAAAGCTATTTTTATTGGAAATTAACCGTAATTTATAATGCACTCAAACTGCTAATTATGCAGTTAATTTTCAGATCAGTTGTTGACTAACTGTATTGTTTGACCGCTAGCAAAGAAAGTTTCTGCAGGAGCTGTCAAATAAAAACATTTTAGGTAAAATACATAGTGTGTGGTCTTCATCTTTGCAGGTTAAATTCTACCATTAGTTGTGGCCTATTGTTTACTCTACTCAGTGGATTTGAGTGGGCTATGGAAGACAGCGTGGTTTCATGATACTATTTAAAAAAGAAAATGAAAATTAAAAGCCCAACCCCAAACCCCAGGATTATAATTAGGCTCACAACAATCAAACAGTAAAACTGACAACACAGAAACCAGTAGAAACTGACATCATAAAACTGATGCTGAGTTTTTGTTTTTGCATTACCATTACCACTTGATTTTAAAGCAAAAATCTGGAACTCTTAAAATGATGAAAGCCTTCCTACACAAGGTAGTTGCATTTTGCTTATCCATTCTTCTACACTCTTTATTTTCCACCTATCCCCAGTGCTGATTCCTATCATTTTTTCCTTGCTGTTTTCTTGATCTCCTTGTTCCTCGTTTATTATCATAGTTGTTACTCTTACTCAGTCAAATCTATATCATGTTTTCATGATACACAAAAGAGATGCAGGTATAGGTAGACCTTTTATTTATAAGGACAGGAACAAACCTGGGAAAAAATCAAACACCTCTTCCACTTGGAGAAGGGTCAGGCAACATCTAGCACAGTTTCTGCATGCTAAGATAAGTGCTTCCAGTGGAGATGGGGAAGATAGACAGGATCTCATTATTAACACATGCCCTTTGTACCATTCAGATATAGCAAAATGCCCAATTTTGTTTAGCAGAGAACTGCCTCAATAAGAGAGGAGCTTATCTGAGACGCGCCATTTTAACTGCTTGCCAGTCATTCTCCATCTTCCACATGGAATGCTTCTCAGGGAGGAAGGTGCTCAAGAAGTGGCCAAAGGTTGTGAGGAAAACATGCCTCATCTGTTGCAGTGCTTCTGGCTGCTTTAACATCACTGTGGAGCAAAGAAAGATGAAGAGACTTGACTCCCAGAATTTTACACTTGAGCAGCACTTGGATGCAATGAAGGATTTTCTTTGACGCATCTGGCAACGCAGTGCTCCAAAACCCACACAGTATTGGCTTAGTTGACCACTGACTCACTGATGCAGTGCCTGGCTTTTTCTGAGACATGGGCCTTCATGTAAACAGAAAACTTCAATTCTACATTGATCAGCCTTCTGCAGAACCTTAAAAGAAATTATATTAATGCAAGCTTATTTCTTCTTACCTCTTCCCTTGGATTATAGTCAAGCCTATTGTTTGGCTGTGTGAACAGTCATTAACTGAAGCTTATTCTTTGTTCTTCTTCGTATGAAAATCATCTTTTTGAATGTACGCAATGGGAAACTTCCCAGGATGACACTGTAACAAACAAAAGTGCCAAATATAAATTTTCTTTAATAAGTCACACCTCCAATATTGAACGCATGGGGCTCATGCTTTGCATTTTCTCAGCACAACTTAACAATGGCAGATGCAGAAATAACAATCTTCTCTTATTCTGATTGACCCATTGTCCTGGTTTCAGCTGGGATAGAGTTAATTTTCTCCCTAGTAGCTGGTATAGTTTTGGATTTAATATGAGAATAATGTTGATAACACACAGATGTTTTAGTTATTGCTAAGTAGTGCTTACATAGTTAAGGACTTTTCAGCTTCCCATGCTCTGCCAGTGCACAAGAAGCTGGGAGGGAGCATAGCCAGGACAGCTGACCCAAACTGGCCAACGTGGTATTCCATACCATATGACATCATGCTCAGTATATAAACTGGGGGGAGTTGTCCGGGGAGGGGCAACTGCTGCTCGGGGACTGGATGGGCATCGGTCAATGGGTGGCGAGCAATTGTGTTGTGCATCTCTCATTTTGTATATTCTATCATTATCATTATTACTATTATTATTTTCCCTTCCTTTTCTCTTCTATTAAACTGTCTTTATCTCAGTCCACGAATTTTACTTTTTTTTTTCCGATTCTCTCCCCCATCCCACTGGGGGAGAGGGGATTAAGCGAGCAGCTGTGTGGTGTTTGGCTGCCTGCCAGGTTAAACCACAACACACAGGTTAATTTATAACACAAAATGCATAAGGGCAACCACACTGTGATACCTTTTCTCTCTTTATTCCTTCATTTTAGCCTTTGGCATTTTTTTGGTCTCTGTTAACCCAGCATTTTATCTCTGGAATTCAGGAGCACGAGAGAGACTCAACAGAAATCTAAAGTCTAATTGATTACAAGTGAATAAGAAACATATCCTATAACCTCCTTCTTGAGGCTTTTTAAAGTTTTAGATCTTTTGCCACTTTACATTAAAAGAAAGATTCTGGGTGAAACTGGAAGTGTTTAAAATGTGAGGCTTCTGGGCTGGGTGCAGGCTTCACCTATCTAGCTTTGCTGTATAGCTGTACAGTCATAGCTGTTCTGAACGACATGAGTGTGCCAGTCTCACTGGCCACTGCTCATGTGGTTTGCAGGGGATGGCTTCTGAAAGGGAAAGCGGTGACAACAGCCTTTTCCCACCCTGCTTCCCTCCACCCCCCTGCTACATGGCATTACGTAGTTCCTTCGCTTTTGTGGATTTTGTCAGGTTGTCAGTTGAGAGAACTGCTAGCGTACCGTTAAGCTGTTGGCTAGCTGAAGGCAACACAAGAAGTGCCTGAGGCAAAATGTGCACTATCAATCCATCAGCGTGCAGCGTATGAGAAGGACACACAGACTTTAAAGAAGCACACACTTCAGAAGATATCCACGCAACCTTCAGTAAAACCATGGATGGCATTTGCAATGATGCAAAGTACAGGGGGTGTCAGCCTGGTGATGACATTGTGCGTGTGTATGGCTGGAGCGGCACATGAGCTGGGGAAGGGTAGTCTTGTATACACCAAGGCTGCAGTCACTTTGTCCTTTCCATACAGGTAAACGAAGGACACAGAGATCCTTGGACTGGCACGGTAAACCTCAGATGAAAAATCTTGGATTGAAAAACCACTGCTTTCATATTTCAGTGTAATGAACATTAGACACCATACGTAAAAAGGTGCACCGAAAAGTAACCCTTGAACTGTAGAATACCGTTGGAATTACATTAAAAAAAACTCAGAAACCTTCAGATTGTCATATTTTATTTCAGATTGCTGTGAAAAATCTATCTAGGTCCTTGCACATTGCACACCAGTTTATAGGTACAGATGTGTTTTTAATAGGAAACACTGGGGTTTCTATTTTGTGTGTGCTTTCAGCCATGCTAATTGCCTTCCTATTTTCTCTTTCAGTGAACTATATGAAGAATACTGTTATTCTAATTTCCTATAAAATTCATAAAAAAAATACATAAGAATCTCTGTTTCATTAAAAAACCTCAAATATTCCTGAATGCAGAAAAAATATAGAACGTAAGATTGGAAGGTTCAAAATCATAGACAAATAAAAAAGTCACAAAAACAGCTGACAACAACCTCATCTACATGTGTTGGCCTAACAAAATATATTATCTCTTCTAGCAATCCCTCCATCTCCTTTAAAAAACAACAAGATATTTAAGGTGCTGTCATGATTTTTAAATAGCTGGTTTGGTTATGCTGGGTCTGTTTGGGAAAGGATTGTTTTTCAGAGGTTATTACAGAAAAATTAGTGTTGCTCATCTCCTGTAGTCAGCTGGAATACAACTCCATGCACTCCTTATGGTTATGACTGCCAACTGATGGGTTTACAGGCTCAGTGGAAAGTCATAGTCTTTTCATAGTCTTTTCTCCTCTCCTTTTCTTGCTGCCTTTTTTTACATTACTGTTATTCCAAGATGCTTTTGCAGGCATGAAGGGGCTGTGTCTATAATGATATATGTTTTTTATAATCCTTTCCCGAGACCTTTTATTTAGTTACAAGCAAGACCTAATTTCAGTCTGTGTTTTTCCATGTTAAATATCCAAGGCTGAGGTCTTTATTTCGGTATTATGAGCAGACTAGAATTTTATCATTATAGCAACATGACTAAATAAAAGCTACAGAATGATCTTGACCTGTTCTGAGAAGAAAGTTTAAGAAATTGCAGGTATCAGTTGTACCAGGGGGTGAAGCATTTCAGCTACACAATGTTTTTTAAGTTTTCCATGCACACAAAACAGTAACACTCCTCACTATACACAGTGTCAAGGTTTGAGTGACTTTTGTCTTGCTATTGAGTTATAATAAACTATTTTGTAATGTTTCTTAAATTTTATCTGGATGCTCAGGAAATCTTTGGTGAGATTGAAAGGCTGATACTTTTTCAAATGTCACAAAGATATGGTACATATAACAAATTCTCAAAAAGAACAATGTTAATAACAACTAAACACCAGAGTATTCCAATACTTAAAGAGTGGCTACAAAAAGGATGGAGGCTCTCTCTTTACAAGGAGCCACATGGAGAAGACAAGGGGCAATGGGTACAAGTTGCACTGGGAGGGGTTTCATCTCAACATAAGAAAGAAATTTTTTTACGGTAAGAACAATCATTCACTGGAACAACCTCCTCGGGGATGTGGTAGAGTCCCAGTTGCTGGAGGTTTTCAAGATGCAGTTGGATAGGGTGCTAGATAATCTCATCTAGGCTCCCTTTCCCATGAAATCCTGGACCAGATAATCTTTTGAGGTCCCTTTGAACCTGGGCTATTCTATGATTCTATGATTCAATCAAAGGTTACTTCGAGTTTTATATTGAATATTTAAATTCCACACAAGGCCACATTGTACCTTACAGAGGATATGAGCAACAACTGAGAGGATTCAGTTTGGCTACAGAGATGCTAATACTCTTAAGAAACAAGATCCAAAGATCCTTCCTGTCTCACCATAGAAGCAGAGTGAAATGAAGAAAATGATGTAATTTAAAATAATACTTTTCTTATAAATAAATATTAAGAGCTTTCTTGGCCTCTGTATGCATGAATAAGACAGAGAAGGTGTCAAGTCTATGTTCACATTACATCTGAGATAGCTGGTCTCCAAAGTAATTTGAACACCTGGCATACTCTGGATAGCTGGCATCTCATGTCCATATTGACCTTATTGGCAACTGATGCTCGGTTTGAATTTCAGAAGATTACAGATCCAATCTATCTTTTGAATAGCAGGTCTTTTCTAGCAGGAAGGCGAGCCAGACTGTCTTGTCCACCTGGAGCTGGTCACAGGGCAGCAGCACACAGACAGAGAGTTTAGATGGAGGCTGTTGGACCAGAAAAAGAGCAAAAAAAGAGTTTGGGTATTTTGCACATGGAGAGTGTTTTCATGTGGACCAAGGGTGGTCCTGGAGGTAGATAAAGTGGATGAAGAACTTGGCCTTGATCTTGGTAGTTTTCTAACGCAGAGATGTAGAAGTAGTCAATGACTCTCACCTTAACCTGAGGTGGAACTCTGAGGACTTCCTATTTTTATCTGGAGGAACAAGGGAGGAAGAGAAGAGAAGAAAGGCTGTTTTTCAAAAGTAAAGTAGGATTTTTCTTAAACCAAAACTGATTTTAGAATAGCAGAAGTGCATTGTTTGGAGTTAAAACTATTATCCTGAGCATCTAAAACTACAAAAGCTACATATTTCAAACTAGTGAGCCTGTATTTTATAATATTTATAAAAATTAGGAACTTTTGGGATGACTCCACCCTGCCACTATTTGACATTTGCCCTTGCCCTTCCACGATCCACCTTCCTGGTCTAGCCTCTGTGATGTTTCTTGATGAACAGCCAGCCATTCAGTTGACCTCCACCCCTACCCACTTGCAAAGTAGTTCTTAAATGCTGTGAGAGGCCTTCACACAGGTGGATGTAACATTTGATCATCTTTATGTAGACAGATGAAACACTACCACTGTCAGTGTAAATATTCCCTTTTATGTCAATGGCCTTCGTACAACTGCATAGGATGGACATGCCGGCAATGCTCAAGGAAGTTGGGCTTATTTTCAATGGCTTCTCATTTCTTTCTTTTTCCTGAAGACTGTACTACTCATATATATTTATACATGTATTTAGAAGACCACATATGTAGCTTTGTAAGCTCTAAACGTTCTTTCTTTTCTTCTTTTTTTTTTCTTTTTCTTACTTAGCAATTGCAAGCACACTGCAAGAAGACAGACTAGGGCATGAAAGATGAGGAAGAAAAAGATGTTTGCTGTGATCCAGCTGACAGTCGTGCAATTAAACTGCCAGGGAAAAAAATACATGCTTTACTTGTCTAAAGAATGGTTTCAAGCCAAGCACATTTTGTACTGCACATTCAAGGAAGTAATTAGCATATCTGGCATTGTAGTAGCTTAGGTGATGGGCAACAAGATATTAGTCACTGCAAATAGCTGCTGTATGGGACTAAAGTACATTACACGGATGGTTGTTTGACACCATTTATCTGAGGAGAAAGAACATACAAATGCATCTAAATAAATTAGAATGCAAAATGACGTTTCTCTCTTCCTTTTGAAAACAGGACTAAATTTACTGAAATAATTTTTACATGCTTGCCTCTCATTGTCTTGTGGGTTTTTTTTAGAACAAAAGAGCTGAGGACAGTGATCACAGATCACAGATCTCCTAGCCTGTGCATTAACCCATCGTCTCTAGGAGCAGCAGAGATGGAGATCACTGTATCTGAGTCCATGCTTGGCAGTGATGATACAGACAAATCCAGTAATATCTCATACCATTTTGTTTGTGTAGGACCCCATGCTCCTCAGATAAGTTAAGAAACAATTCATCTGAATCAGTTAATCATGAAAATACAGGTGTAATACAAGACCCAGTGCAGAGTAATGCCAAGATAAAGAAATTGTTGCGAGGAACTACACTTAGGTCCCAAATCTCAGTGGCAGCCAGGAGGCAAGTCAGCCTCTGTACTCACACTGGACAGCCTGAGATCAAGGACAACCACATTATTCTTGTCTGGTAGAGACAAAACAAAACAAAACACAACAAAAGTCAAACTGTTGAAAGGAAATTCTTGCCTGGGGTCCAGTCTTCTTTCCAAGTATTGCCTTCTATAAAATTTCCGCTAAGGGTAATTATTTGAGTCTTCAAAAAGACTATGTGTCCCTGTGTACTCAAGGATAGCACATGTTCAGCTAACACAATATGAATGGCAGATCTGAGAAAAAGCACTAATTAGGTGTCAACTCAGATGCAACAGCAAGTTCAGAATTAAATTATCCATGAACATTCACTAGATGAGTTCCTGTAAAAGTAAGGTCACAACTCGATAGCAGACCCTTGTGCATTGGGGATACTAACAAAAGCTCATTGCTAAAAGAACGCTATTGATACAGAGGCCTTGATGTTTGTCCATGGCTGTAAAACATGCATATTACCTTTTACAAGATGCTAATCTTAGATAAAACTCACCATAGACTAAGTGATAGAAAAGGCCTGTCAAACACTTCTACATCCAGGAATGCAGACATTATTTTTTTCAGCTACAAAAAACAGCCCATCTGATTTTAGGCACACAGTGAAATGTCAACTATGATTATCAAGATTACTACTGTAGGCAAGTATCCAAAAGCTAATTGTAAAGACTGGCTACAGCAGCATATTACTGAATCTGTTATTGATTTCATGGAGAAACGCTGGGTATATATGGGGGGTCTGAAGAAGACATCCAAGAGGGGATATGTTTACTTTTCCTAAGTCTCTCAAAAGGCATCAAATCAGTTCAGCTGTTTGTCAGAGGGCTCATTTTCATATTATTGACCAAAATCAGACTAGATCAAATTGAACTTCAGTAGTCTTAGATACTCTTGGACTAGTCATCTATTGGGAATCTCTCTGTATCATTAGCTAGTACCTGCTGGCACAAATGTTAGTGTCTTTTGTGGAGAAACATAGACAGAGAACTGAAGACTTGCAGATGGAATGACAGCTTATGTGTAAGTAGGAAACACAGGGGAAATTTAATCCTCTTCAGGGGAAAAATTCTCTTCAGAAAGGATTGCATTCTTTTTTATTTCTCAAGAACTTCTCTCCTCCTGTTGTTTTTTATTTTGATTCTTTTTTGGCTCTCTGCTATACTCTATGCTTTATAAATTGGCAGTAGGAGTAGTGCATGCTTCCAAAGTCTCACTACTGCAAATGTTCTCATTGTTCATTCAAAAATTAATCCCACATCTGGAATACAGTTATACTATTCCTAGCCCAGGCAGCCACTGTGAACCGAACTATTCAGCTTTTCACTATTGACATGTACAAAAGTAAGATTTCGCTCTGAATATCAGGACATGTTCAACTGTACATAGTCCCTGTGTCCAAGGTCTCTCCTGGAAGAGCAAGATATGACTGAAAGATGAAGGGTGCTCTCCTGAAATAATTGATTTGGGTGCTGTCACTGGGGTCTGTTCATATTCAAGCTGGTTGCCCCACTGCTGTGTCCCTCTCTGGGACATCCTCTCTGGGATGACACAAAATCCTTTCTACTATAGTCAGAGATGGGTGAGCATTTTGTACATATATAAGTGTCTGTACAAATTGCAATACAAGAGAGAAGCAGGCCAAAGGAGTTTTTTGCTTTCTCTATTTTTTTTGAGCTTATGAATTACTTTTGAACTTTTTCAAGTAATACATGGGCAAATCTCAAATAATTATTTGTTGTTATGATGCCACATTACCAAATTATATGTTATCCATGGCTAGTATTAAATTGTGATGGTTTAAGTTTTTGGGGTTTGTTGTGGAGCTTGTTTGTTTGTTTGTTTGTTTGTTTTTTCTGGTTGAGCTGCCTAAAATGATCATCTTAAAATTGGAAATCTACACTACTTCCACACACAGTTGTTTTGGTGCAATTTAGCGAATGAAATTGATCACTGCTGTTTGAGTTCTCAGGTGGAGGCATCACCAGGTATACTAGCTGGCAACAAGGTCCATAATATTGTTGTCCACAAGAGCTTATTTTTAAGCTAAACTTGAATTCAACCTTTTTGCAGGATACTTTTACAGTGAAAAATTTAGTGAAAAGTAAAAAAGTGTAAGAAGAAAAGCAATAAGAAAAAGTATTCAAAATGTGCTGAATGACTGAAGTGAGTATAGGAGTTAGCATAAGTTAAGCCTAGTTGACAGCTGAGTCAGCATAGGTAGACAAGGTTTAGTTAGCCCTTTAGAATCAGGAAGTAGCTTAGTCATAAGAATAGAGGAGTAACTTAAGTGTAAACAATCTGTTATTCACTTTGAATGCTGGAAAGGTGTCGAGACCCTTTGAGACAAGCAGATCACGAGCATCATTGGTGGTGGCAGCCAATTGTGGGGTGCCAACTGTAAGAATTAGTCAACTAAGAATGAGGTATTCCCTATGCATTCCTGTAACACTCAGTGCCTGGAGTCACTGGGGAAGAGACTAATAGAAAGGCAGAAGAAAGGCCGTGTCTGTAATAGTCAGGTCTACAGTTTTCATGTCCAGTCTTCTGAGATTTACTGTATAGGAAGCTTCAGAATCATTTTAACGGAAACAGTTTTTTCTAAGCATGTATGTGTGAAATGAAGAAAAAATGGTTATTTATTAGTAATAAACAGTTTGTCATTATGTTAAATGAGACAGAAAAAAAGCAGTTGGAAAGAGTTTGTTCAGCTGTGGCATTTGTTCAGATTTGACAAAGTAAACAATCTTTTAAACAGCAAGAGGTCACAAAGAATATGAGATATAAGTATCGCACATTTATGAATCAACATGTATTGCTATACTGTCCTAGTTTCGGCAGGGGTAGAGTTAATTTTCTTCCTAGTAGCTGGTATAGTGCTATCACATTATCAGAGTATGGGGACAAATAGAGGAAAACCCAGTCAGTTATGGTGATGGTTTGATTTTGCACAAATATTCTCAGAAAATGAAGCAATGATTTCTTCATCTTAATTACAGCATGACCTCTACACATGTCTGTTCAGGTGACTGTAGTGCATGAGGAAATATACAGGACAGCCAGCCTTGTCCTTGTAGTGTTCTGAGGTTTGGATACACGAGAAGATGGAGCAAAGAAAGGGAAAATTTTCCCTTTTCTGTGACAGAAGGGGAAGATGCTACCTTTATATTCATGAGATGAGTGCTCAGCAGGTTGAGGAATATGAAATTGGTGCAGCTGAGAGAGGCAGAGGGGGACTGAGGGGCTTCGGAGGCTACCACTATGAGAAATAGTTTCAGACTCTCAGGGATGAGCAGAACAGGAACTATTTATCCATGCAGATGGGTAAGGCAGGGAACGAATAAGATAACCTCTGCTCACACTCGCTACAGCTCAGGAAGCTTAATTCTGCCTTTCATAAAGAAGGAGTTATCCTGCAAACTCTTGCACATTATCTGGCTAGTAATCCACCCAACAAATCCTTGGCTTTAGTTGCCATATTACTTCAAAAGTGAAAGAAACTGCAGACTTATCAGGAGTATAAATGCAATGCTCCCAATCCAGAGAGTCACAAATTCACAGGACTATTTCAAAAGGTGTGTCGTACGTACTTGTGGGTGGTGAATGTCAACATTTACATATATCTGAATTTGTAGTCTTCCAGGTACACTTCAGTTGCACTTTCAAATTTACAGCACGACAATAATGACAATATTTGCTTTAATAAAAGCTTAAAACCTAGCACCTTCTTGTGGGGCCAAAGGCTGGGCTTTTGGGAAACAAAACCAAAAAAACCTCAGAACAAATACTGCAGGATTCCTAAGAAACCTAAGATATCTGGCAACTGCCAGTTCAAAAGGACCAGGTCTGTGTTTTCATTTGTACTTTGTACAGTCAAAAGCCCTATACCATGACTAAAACAAAGGCTAATCTTGATAGACGATAATTAAATCTATCACTGTTTGAAAACAGACTTTATACAACAGCCAGTGCTGTATGCCAGTGTACCAGTGCTCCTCAGAAACAAAAACTGAACAATATTAGCTTGGCCTTACTCACCACAGAGAGCAACAGGATTGTTTCGGAAACAGTCAGGACTGTGAACTGTAGTGAATCCACTTGCGTATTCAGAAAGTCTCCTTTGGATGCAGGGAACAAGAACACTCCTCTTCCAGGGAAAAATTCACCTTTGTATGTAATATCTTTTTGCATATCTCATTTGTTTCTCTGGAAAGCATAGTTATATTTGAATCCAAATGCTTGCAATTTAAATGTATGTTCCAAAACAAGAAGGAGAAACAGCTTCATTGGTTTATTAAATCTAAATAATACAAAGTGACACTAAACACTCAAAGTAATTTGCCTGACTGCTGTCACCAAGCATTGCTACTGAAGATGGATGAGAAAACTCATTGAGTTTTTCTGTTTCCTAGGTAAACAGCTGAAGGAAATATGTCTGCGCTCCTCTATTCTTGCCCTAGGGCATTTTGATTAATACTGACATCATCAAGCCCTGTGCCAGTGGACCAAAAGAAGAATAACATATTATGGTGACTAATCCAATACTGACAGCAGCAGGCAGCCTGAATTCAACATAGAAAAATATTTTTAGTGGATTTCTCCTCAGCCTAGGACTGAAGCCAGCACTTGGCAAGAGTCATCACTCACCAGACAATCAGCTGTAATGCTGAAAGCTTTTGAAGATATGAAACAATATATTCTTACCCTTTAGCATCTCACCTTGCACGATCGGTTTTAAAGATAGCTCCATGTTTTAATTCAATTTCTTAGGACAAACCAATTCTTTAGAAATATCTGCCAGTCTATAGTGTTGAATACGTGAAGTTGTATGAACCAAGCAACAGCAGCTATGGTACACTTACAGGATCAAAACTGCATGACTTTCACTAGAATTGAGTATGTTCCATTTTCTTCCCTTTCCCTTCCTCTTGTTCGCCAACTCCTCATTATTCTAGTTAGGTTGGAAGTGTTTAACAGGAGCAGATACTGATGGGCAAGGCAGATAGTCACCCTTGCAGCTGAAAATTATGTTGGTGGGAAACAACATGTTTCCGGGCTGTGCTGGTGGGACTCCACTTTTGCGTGGAATAGAGGAGCTGGGTGTAACCAGTTGGTTTGAGGACAGGACATGGTCTTGCTTACACAGTGCTGGAAGATAGACCAGCATCTCATATTATCTTCTACAACTTCTGCACATCAGGGCAGCAGTCATTCAGAGGAAAGTGGGGGTTTCATGTCATGTTCTTCCTCTTCATGCAGGTAGGGAGGTAGAGAAGATAGGAAAAAGGCTAAGCTTTGGCTTTATTCAAAGTATCATTTCAAATGGAAATGACCTGGATTGAGGAGAGAATAACTTGTCATGAGGAGAGCCATCACATGTGCTTTCTTCATGAAGCAAAAAGAGAAGCCATGAAGACAGTGAAATGTCACAGATTACGCTTACTTCCCCAGGCTGATCCTGGATTTTGTAAGTTCTGCCCCTGGGGAGACAAGTGAGGCTCAGTCCAGTGACCTAAATATCAACCATGAAGGGTGAAGGAAAGGAGCTGATTGAATGGTGCAGAAGGTGAATAAGTAACATGCCTGAAAAGGAACAATACATAGTTCCTTTCGGTACAATCCCACAGCATGCTGTGGTAGAGTCTCTAGCTGAAACAAAATGGAAGTTTATGTTCATTGGTAAACAGGAGAGAATCTAGATGTGAGCTTCCTATCCACATGTACTATTCCTGAGTTAGGAGAAAAAAATAAACACTTTAGAATAATTTAATTTCATAATATGCTTACACAGTCATTCATACAGCATGCACTTTTGAAACGTTACTTACAGGTTTTCAATTAGATTTGTGAAAGCTATGCTTGATATCATTTTACTTGAGTATGCAGCCTGTATTTGTCTGCATAATACAACTTAAATATCCAAATTCAATTAGAACTCAATGTAAATATTGAAATCCAATTATTACTAGCAAGCAAGCACACAGATAAATATTACCCGACAACAATGTCAGTCAAAATTACATATAATTCACTGCACTTGGAAGACAATCAAAGTTTATATGAGCTTGTGAGTTCTTTATGCAATAAAATGGATGCCAAAATTAGCTTGTATTTCCACACTGTAGGCAGGTTATCACAATCAGTTAGCTAGGGCCCCATGTGGCACCATGGATGGGTAGTGTCAGACAGCTTTCCTTCTCTCATTTGAAAGAATTAGAAACCAGGCTCTACTGCTATTCAGATAAATGGTTCTATCTGCCTGACTGACATTTGTTTTTCTGCTAGAGATATTTATGTAAAGTGACCTTAAAATCAGGCCAAGAGAACTAATGAGAGTCAGCTGAGAGCAACCAAACATTGTGTAGCTTGACAATACATTTTGTTTTCTTTTTCTTATCTACCCTGGATTTCTTCCTTCTGCCTCACCCAAAAGGCCGCTTCTCTGAAACATCCTGAACGGTGGTTGAATTTATGGTTACGTTCATCTCATTAAAGAGCATTTGTGCCACAGTTAGAGCATGTGAACCAGTTTCTGCTGCCAAGAAAAATGTTTGTGAGACAACGACAACGATCCCCCGTGTTACTGCAGTGGGTGGTCATTTTGAATACATAAGTAATTTAATGGAGCTTGGGAAGAAGAGCAGGGAATATTTTTTCTGATGCTTGCCGCTGTTGTATGTTTGCGTGACGAGTTCACTTCCCAACCTTTAATGTTAGCGGATTGATTTTATCAGGTTTTAGGAATAAAGAACTGATCAACAGTTTAGGAATGAAGTTTTAGGATTAAAGAACAGACAAATACTTCCTAGAACATCCACATCCACTTTTTAGCCAGCAGCCACAACTCCAAACCAAAGTTTTGCTACAGCTTCCTCCTGTGAAACACCTCTCCTGTCCTGATTGTACGCGCAGGCAAAACTCTCTAAGCTGCCGATTCCCTGCTGCTAGTGAGCTGCATGGAAGTGATGCTCTCCAGCCAGGTGTTTCCCATGCCCACCTCACCAGCTAGAAGACCTGACATTATTTGCATAAATGCCAGCACATTTAAGTCAGAAGCACGATCCACAAAGGAAAATCAGCAAGGAATTGTTTGACGCTGTCTCTCTGGATACCTTCCAGGTCTGGGAGGTTGGCTGCTGTGCTGGTCAGGGCTCTGGCCTTAAGGACCTGAGCACGGGTACTTTTCTGTTTGGCTATAATTTGTAAATGATGTAGAAGGTGGATGACCCTCTAAGACGGTTAGCTAGACTGACTTGGTATCAGAGGGATTTTAGCAGCAAGTTTCCTTAACAAAAACTATTTTAAGATTTTTAATTCAGGGATGTCTGAAACTGATAGTTATGACTTGTTTTTAACAAGCTGGCTTTAACAAACATATCCTAAAGAACAAGGTTAAAGGGCAGAGAAGCTTATTAGACAAGTTTCTTTGTGTACTTAATGGACACATAGCTCAGAAATGAAGAGCTCGAATGTCAAGAATTCCCAAATGTAAATTGTAAGTTCAATAAAATCTGAGTATAAGTGAGCCATACTTCCGTTTTGCTAGTTTCATCTGTATTTAAGTACAAAAGCATTATCATGTTTCAATATTTTTAGGATTGTTTTCTGCTATTGACAAAATTAATATTCAATGAGTAAAACACAACCAGCTTTGCATAAAACACGTCTACCCAATCCCACTGTTGCAAAGACTTTACAAATAATTTGTTTTGATATAACATCACATATGGTATTTAATATGTAAAGTCTCAGATCTTGACTTGATTCTTGAATCTCAGTAAGTGCTTCGTAACAGCTGACCTGACTCCAAAGAAAAATTTGATTCTCAAACACTCTATGTTTGCAATTCTGTTAGAGTTGGGACAGGCAACAAACTCTTGTCAATCTCACTCACTCTTTGGAGCAAAGCAATTTTCTTCACCATTTTCCTTCCAGCATTAGAGCAAAGAGAATTTATTTTGAAAAGCTATGAAAGAAATTAAAGTGGGAAACTGTGGCTGGTCATCTTAACTGGAAATGCACTACTCCATGGGATGTATGACACTGACACAGAAAGAACTGCTGTTTTTGGTGTAGTGTGAAGCCTGAGGACATAAAAGATATATGCTGGAGAAGGCAAAAAAGCACCTGAGTGGGAGTCAGTATGCTTACCTTTTCAGTAGAAGAGCTAAGGCTGTGATTGCTGCATTTTAAAATTCCAAAGGGGAAAGTAATTGAGCAATTTAAGCATGGTGGGCATGTTAAGCAAAATCAGTGCATGTGCAAATCAGAGCACTCGCCCTGCTCCCAGAATACCACCTTCAGAATGTGACAAGTGATAAAGATTTCTGTCTTTATACTGTCATAGACTTAAAGCTTTTAAAATAATCTGTTTTGTATGACTATAACCAGCATTGTGATCAACTGAGCTGCACACAAGCAGCACAGAGATGGGAGTTCAGGCAGGACATTTTGTTCTAAAAATACACGCGTCTGTCATTTGAGTTAAACAGACTGTTATCTACAACAGTAGCAGCAGGAGGGCTTTTATTCAACTTTCAGAATGACATAGTAGGCAATATTGTGAGAAAATAATATTTCTGTTTCCTTATCTGAACAAATGTGTTTTAGCAGGATAAGAAGGCACTATATATATACACATTTTAAAATTCGTTTTGCATAACAACTTTTTCCTCACATATTCCATGCAAAGTACAAATCCATCTAGAGGAATGGTGGTTTTGTGACCTAGAAGACAGGAGATCTGGATTCAGTTCTGATCCCCGATTTTCTCTGCATCAGTTTTAATGTTGTGGTAATAGTGTGCATTGGCTGAGACAGAGTGCTCTTCTCTGCGTGTAAGAATATTTAATTTGTGAAATTATGTCATATTTATTTTTCACTGGGCTAAAGGACTAGAAGTGTGGCTTTAAAAAAAGAGCCATTATCCTCTCCTGAAGTCAATAGGATGTAACTCTTTTAGTGTATTTCTGAGGCAAGCTGGAAAGGGAGGCGACAGCCACCGAAAGTTTCCCCAAACCGTAAGGTTGTCTGAAAACACATGTAAGTCTGGAAACAACATATCATGGTGCATCACGAGCCCTTTCGCTTGCAGGAGCAGGTGCAGGAGAGGGGCAGAGGCAAAGCCTCCCACCATGCAGCACGACCTGGGCCCTGCGCGGGGGCCAGGCTGGGGACGTGGCACTGCAGGGCGGGGGAGACGCCTGTACCTCCACCCTGACACCCCTCCCCATGCAGCCTGCGTTGGGAGCTGAGGAGAAGCCACAGCACTGCCCTGGAGAATGCCCATTTCTTGCTTCGTGATCGGAGCAGAGCTAACAGAAAGGCTAAGTCTCCCCGAGCTCTGTTTGCCCTCCTTTCTTCTCCTCTTTTCCTGACAAATCTTCTCCCGGTTTCCCTTCTGGTTCTTGCACCATTTTAAGCTGCACGTTCTCCAGCTCCTCTATGGGTCAGTAAATTTGATTATTGTAAGAAATGCAGAAACATTCAGGACTGATTTAAGTAGAAGAATTTAGGAGACTTTAAGAGGAAATTATATTGCACACACTGCAATGAAATCTTACGGAAGGTGGTATTGCATCTATGTGAATTACAGCTAATTTTCCAAAATAAACTACGCTACTCATAACCATGAGAATCCATTCCTCTAACAAAAATGAGTATACTAAGATTAAAGGCAATGGCAAATGGGAATGACATTACCCTTGCTAGATAAAGACAAGCAGTTTTTCAAAGAAAACTGAATCTTTCTATCATGGATGTAAACCAAGTCCCTGACTTGAAGTGGAGAACAGAATTGCATTTAATATCTTAGCAGAAATTTGACTTAGGATAGATTAATATTCAGCCAGCAGAGATCAGAAACAGGATTGGAACCTTGATACTATATATCTAATTTCACTTCAGGAGAATTACAAAAGCCTGCCAAGGGGCAATTGCTTGTACGTTGAGCTTGGATACTATTTTTCTCCAGACAATATTCTCCAGTGCTGCAGATATACTACAGTGTTTTCTCCCAGTTTTTATCAGATAGAATTAAGCAGCTGGTAGAATGAAGAAGATCACACCCAGCTGAAACTGAACACTTGCAGCTTAGGTTTCCTCTTTAAACAGTATTGTCCTGCTGAGTGCCAACAAAGTATCTGACGTGCTTGAGCCTGTCTACCCTGGACGCTTAAACACAAATTAAGCCCTGTCCAAATCTGGCTTTTTTCCCTTTGCATGGTGGTAAAGTTCTTGTCTGTTTGATCTAAATGATCAGCCAACTAGGCACAAGGAAATTAGGCTTATGTCTCTTAAGTGAAATACTTCAATAATATTAAATACTTTAATAATCTTAAATTGAATAATTAACCCATTATTTAAAATATGGTCTAATGACTTTGAAAATTACAGTAAACAATATCATAGCAGGAAATGGAAGATAATGTGGAAAGCATTACACAAAGTACTAGTTAACAATGGAGCTGCTTGATTTAATTGTTTTCATTCAAAGATGTTCTGTATTCAATCCTGCAAAGCTGGTGGCAAAAATGTCCTACACCTCTTCATGGTGTAGAATTTTAAAGTAACAGATTCATGGGAAGAAAACATTTTGTAATGATACTTGGATATAGGCAGGGGTGCTCAACCTGGGGCCAAAAGGTTAAGAAAGCTGCTCTTCCCACCCGTGGAAATGAAAGTGAACTGACTTTTCCATTTTAGAGTTGATCTTAAGGCATCAAGTCAATGGGAATATGCTGTAGGTGCACAAGGAATTCTGGCAAGAGAGAGAATAAATGGCAAAAGATGATCTCTACATCTACCTAATTATGGCTCTGAATATGGAGCTGATCAATAGCAATTTTTCGCAGTATTGTCCAGTATTGTCTTCTGGGAAAACAGAATGCAAAAAGCAATTATAACCCACTGACCTCTATTTACTTTTGAACAGTTTGCTTTTGTAAGAAAGACAAAAAAAAAGAATAATTTTAATCACTTTATTTCTTGTTCAAAATACATATGAAACAATCAGAATAAAATTATTTCAAATGTGTTCTGTTCTTTTTCTTGTCTTTTATTAATATAAAATTATCACAAACTGTACACTTCATAACATCTTTTGAGGTTTCATTGTAACATTTTTTCAGAACTGACAAATAGATTCACACTTTCTAGCGAATACATTGTAAAAATACTGAAATGTGTTACAGCTCTCAAAGGCTAGTGCAAAAAAAACCATTTACTATTAGTAGTACAATTTTATGCTGTCAAGTTTCACAAATGGCCATTTAGCGCATACAAAAAGCCAGAAACACAAGTTCAAAAAGTTTTTTTTTCTTGTCTCTATAACGCAGAAGCCAAGGATATTGACTTGAACAATGGCTAGGTACCAGATCACAGACTTCCTTTAAAAAGTCACATCATGAACACTGAATAAAGGGTACTAAAACAGTCAGGTATTTAATATTAGATCTTGGTCAGCCAACACCACATAGCAAGAAGAGACAAAATCTTAGAAGAACTCTGCAGTTCTTTGTAATCTACATAGATTTGGCAGTATTTCTGATCTAATCATAAAGATTATTTTAAAGGTAGGGAGTTCCGTTAGAGTTTGGGCCAGTTAGGGCCTATTCCAGAACCCCCTATTGTCACAGCAAAGATGCTTATTCTGACAGACATTGTATTGGGTGCTTTCTTTTAATATTTCAAAATACTAAGTGTTTAAGTATTGAGTGGCTTTTTTTCTAGCTGTCAATGTTTCCTATGGCCAGGAACTCCACTTTAACTTCCTACCTTTTGAAGCATACACTCTGGAGAATGACTTCCCCACAAACAAGCATATACTAGAAAAACATAATGTTCTATGCTGAAGAAAAGATGTGGCTAATTTCTGTATTCTACTCCCCTTGCATCTCATGAGGAGCGCACTGAGACCAGTTGGCTTGAATGGAGTGTGGACTACAAAATCATGAGAAGAAAGGAGAGGCTTTTTGGGACTCCCCTTGCAGAGGCTAGCGGAGCGTCTGGCTGGCACGCAGAGGAGCCAGCACTGCAGTCCGGCTGCCTAAGGAGGTGAGGACTGGGCAGAGCAGGACAGTGAAAAAACGTAATTTGGCTTTGCCCATTCTCATCCCGGCTAGTACGGCTACGCTGGCATGGAGGGGGGTGAGAC